>NC_056732.1:1390263733-1390354314 GCF_019279795.1 Protopterus annectens
GGTGAGGATTGCGGCTCCTTGATTCCTGGGCCAGTGCAGGGGCATCACATTAGGTAATACTGTTTTATTTTAATTTATTGTTGAATGAATTAGGTTAGTATTCTATCATTATTATACTATTATATTATTATATTTATTCCTTTGATTTTGGTTGCTTTTTGTCATTGTACGTGTTACATTAGATTTTAATTTGTTTTATTTTGTGATGATGTGAATGATTTGAAGCTATTTATACTCAAATGGTTTTTAATGACAGTGAATCTGATGAAGTCTCTTTGATATTGGTTATGTAGATGAAAGTGCTTATTCCTGTGTTTTTTCTACAATAAACATTTTTGATTCCTTGAAGTTTGTGTCCACTTTTATCATTGTTTTTACATGCAGTAATCACCAAGTCATTAAGAGAAATGCAAATTCCATGATAATGATGTCTTTCCTCATTGGGGCGATTGTATTGCTGAATTGTTGTTTTTTTTATTACATTAAAGAGCTCCTTTTGAGGCAGACTTACCTCTCACAGCTGGGCTGTATAAATTCTATGCTTTAATTTCCAAGCTTTCATTTTCTTATAATACTCCTTTATATCTACACAAATTTCTATAACTTTCTTTTTCATCCCTTCTTCCATCTTAAAACTTCTTGATATTTCACTTGCAAAATTGTCCTTGTTACTGAATAGCACTCTTAAAACTCAATGCATATGCAATGATGTAAAAGAATAGGATTTATCAAACTCAGTCCTCCCTTTTCTTTTTTTATTAAGCAAACCCACCTTTTAATTGGCTTCAAGTGGACCTCCATATAATAAAAATTAAATCATCTCTAAGAACTCTTTCTCTAAATGACTAAGAAACATAACCCCCAACATAATTCAGCTTTCCTAGTATAACTGAATTAATCGGGCAAACTTTTTTCACAAAAGTTAACTTGTCCACCTTCCACAAATATGTGATCTCTTTTATTACTTGCACTAAATCTCTCTACTGTTCCTCAGTATTTTATTCCCAATACCTCTGTCTGTTTCATGAAGAAATTAAATTATTCCTATATCAGTATCTCTCTGTGTCCTATACCCTTTTTTAATTAACTATAACCCTACATGTTCAGTAATTCTACTAGTTCCCTTCTAACTATATCCATCCACATGGATCTGTTCTACCATCATCAGTAAGTCACATGCATAAATTCATTATAACCAGAAACCCTGCCTTTTCTTCAAAAATTGGTCATGCACCTTTCATCTTTTCTTCCATCTTTCCTTATAACAGGATACATTGGTAAACTAAATAATGCTGTGCTCATTGGGCAAACATGTTCAAAAACATTCTCTATTCTAATCTTTCCTCCTCTCCATCCATTAACTAAATGGTCTCATACATGAATATTCATAAATGGGCTTAAATACTTTAATTACAGTTTTCAGTATTACACAGTACTTCAAAATTCTACTTAACTGATCATGCCTAAGACTATCATAATGGTTTCCTTATGTTACATTCTGTTACATTACTACATTGCCTTCCATCCTTTCATTCTTTATTTTATTTATTACTATTTTACCAAAATCATCTATTACTTCTGTGAAAGCTACCAGCCTAGCTAGATAGAATTTTGTAAATATTAATATGATCCACAGGCTTGTGTAACAAATGTAAATATAACTATGTATGTTCTGAGCTTCAAAAATGTAACCACAGTGCACCCTGCTGGAAGGAAACTGACTGACAAGTAAAGCATTTTATGAATGTCTGATCTCAAGCTCAGAGACAGGATATATGGGCTGGAAATTCTTTCTATTGTTTTAAGACAAAGAACATTTCTAGATTTCACATGTAAAGTGTCTTTTATTGCTGTGACTTCCTGGGAGCTGTAGAAATGTTAAATTTGAAGTTCTGTGAGCCTAGGAAACCTCAGCAGGGGATGACAAGAATGATGTAATGTGAAATGACTCAGCAGTAAGGTGTATTACCATTTTAAGAGTTTCTCAAAGAGAATGATTGAGCATTTTGTATCTTGTCTTGGATCTAGTAAGAACATCCACTCACCAGCACTTCCTTGCTCTGCATGTAAGTAAAGTTATTTAAAACTTAGTATTTTTCTTAGAGATAGATAGATAGCTAGATAGAATATAGTTAGGTTAGTTTAGCTGCTTTCTATATTTATGTCAGACTATCCTACAGTATTGTTTTAAAGCCTTTTCCTGTGATTTCTGAACTCTGTAATGTCATTGTGTTGAAGTAATAAGTATTGTCTTGTGTTTTTATTATTTATTAAATATGTTAAACCTTTTAACTGTGGCTGTTTTGTGTAGAGATAATTTAAGCTCTTAGAGTACTTTACATGTATCTGGTGATACTGTACTAAGCAACTCCAGAACTAGCCTTAGCCCTTGGTCACACTTACTATTTGGATAACAGTAACATTGCACAGTAAAATTTGTCACCCTTTTGGATGGGTCTTATTAGTAGCTGATAAGTAGTGGGGTTGGTGGCAGTGATTTCTACCTTATAGTTTGGGCAAGAAGGAGGCATAGCTAGAGAACCCATGCCAGCCTTCACCAGGAGTGTCTGAGTGTGTGTGTATATAACTCACATCTTAAAGTGTGTGTGTGTCAGCTACATGGGCAGGGACACGAATCACTGGTTGGACAGAGAGGGTGCTGGAGGTTTTTGCTTGACCACTAGGCTGAGATCTGGACCCTATACCTGTGCCAGTGGGGAGTCTTCTTGGGGATCTGGAGAGAAAGGAAGAAACCAGCCCCAGACTGACTGTGATTTCTGTGTGCTGTTAAGGGAAATTGTACTTTACTGTGTGTGTACTTGTTTACCTCCCAATGTGGATGCCCCTCACTGGTGCTAGTGGTGAGGATTGAGGCTCCTTGATTACTGGGTCAGTGCACAGGCTTCACAACTTCTTTTACCATTTTATCAGAATCAGCTTACCTTTTATGTACTTTTTTTCTACCCCATACACCACTTTCTATAAAACTTTCTTAAGAATCTTGTCAGAACTTTTTTTGAAAAAACAGACATTGTAAGCATATAATCTATGTTGCATAATGTAACTGGCTTCCGATTTCTTGATTTTTTGTTTGTTGTTATGTTCTCATAAAAATGTTGTCACTCTTATCCATACATCCTTATACTGTGACCTGCTTTTAACCTACTCATTAAAAACTTGCAACACTATTTTCCTTCAAGCTCATTTTCTTATAATGTACATACTCTTTTCCATCACTTCCAGGCACTGTATCCTTCTTCCTCTTTGATTGCTCTCTCTCCAGTTTCTCCATAACTCTACTGTAACGCTTTCACTGCCTCCCCACTAATTATTCTTACTTTCAGTTTTATTCTTTCTTCCTCTTTCATTTTCCTATACACATATTTTGAATATTCATCCACCAGTCTTTCTAATTGCTTTTGTTTTTCCTAACTACTTGTTCTTCATTACCCCATGACACACATATCTTACAGGAGGATCTAACACAGATAAATGAC
This sequence comes from Protopterus annectens, assembly GCF_019279795.1. Lineage (NCBI taxonomy): Eukaryota > Metazoa > Chordata > Ceratodontiformes > Protopteridae > Protopterus > Protopterus annectens. Next base: position 1,390,267,231 of record NC_056732.1, read on the forward strand.
TGCTGCCAAAATCACAGACTAAAATTCAGTGGCAAGAAATGCATTATAGCCCCTTTGGGAAATCTGCCACCCAGGCTAATTATTCCATTAGTAAAGATACCCCTATGAGATGAGCTGGTACTCAGGGATCTAGGAACATATGTAGACAGTAATCTGGCCTTTGACCAACATGTGGCTAAGTTATTAAGAAAACCATTTTGTGTCACCCAACTTATAATTAAGATGATATTCAGGTCCAAGGAAGTCATAGTGGCACTTTATTTGGCCCTTATCACACCCATCATTGAGTATAATGCCCCCTTCGGCATGTGCCTGACCAGACATATGCAACAGTTGGAACACTCACAGAGATTCATTACCAGTAGAATCCAGGGTATAAATACATTGTCCTATATGGATCATCTTAAAGCCCCATCTCTATACTCTGTCTCTTGTAGGTTACTGAAAGGTGGTCTATGCCTGGCATACAAGGCATCCTTGGATCCAGCTCTGATGGAACTTTTGCATATCTACAAAATGAACAACATTAGAACCACCAGATCTAAATATTTAAATTTTGCTTGTGACATAAATAAGATATGTTGGAGAGACTGATATGTGTCTTAGAGGATCCCTGTGCTCTAGAACAGGGCTCTCCATCCAAGTGAAGCAGAGCCCATCTCTAACCCCATTTAAGCATAACCTTGACAAATGGATGGGAAATTGGAAATTCATACTGGGTCTGGCCCCAACTCTAATAGACAAAGGCAGACAGTAATGCCCAAACTAACATACCTTCCCTCACATAACCTCTAAAATCTTCCTAATTCACTTACTCCTGATAATAAATGCCCATGATACATATGGACCCAATTGGGTTGAATTGCACAGCTAGGCTTATTAAGGCCCTGGTGGTTGTTAGCCTAGTATATATACCTATGAACTTATGAATGTAGTCCGCACTTTGCATACAACATTTTTTGTTTCTTTACCATGTGGTCTCTTTACCCAAACTGAGTAAATCTCTTTTTGCCCCATTCATTGATCAGATGTGCATCCAGTCCATAGTAATAACACATTTTGGGTTGGCCATAATTTTTTAAAGTACCCCTTATTTCATTAAAATTTATAGTACATGAATTATACTTAGTTTCATTCTCAGTTTCTGGCAGTATTACCTATATTTCTAAAACCCCTGTCCACAGTTTTTGGTCATCATAGATCTTCAGCATTGAGTGGGTGGTTTTATATTATATAAGTCCATAACATATTCTTTACCTTCCTTAGTGACAGCACATATGTCCTAATTTGTTGTCTTCAGCATTTTTAACCACATTTAAATTCCCTGAAAATGTATATTCATTCCAGAAAAACTCTTTTACTTTTCCATCTATCATACGTATAAATTTCTTCAATAAAAAAGTCTCATGTTACATCACGTGTTAATTACCAAAACAGATAACAATTTATGTCCTACAGTGTGTCTTTAAAAGGAATTTTTACAAAATCTGAAGAAGCAAAATAACTGACGCACACTAATATGTTATCAAAAAATGAAGAGCAAACCTCTGCCAAATAAACTATGTGATTAGATGTTTACTTGAGCAATATACTGCACAATACATTGCCTAGCTCTAATCTTAATATTTGCATTTTGTCCCTGTTTGTCCTGATTGTCAAGCACTTTCCTCATTCTGTTGACACAGATGTACCTCCCCAGTTGGTCACAGCCATACTGCCCTGAAGAAGTGAGAGCTGACAGAAGACAGACATCATATATGGACAGTTTAGATTTTTTTATGCCATCTACAGTCCCTGCCTCAATGCGTTTCATGCAATCAAAAGGAACACAATTGTATATCAAAGCAATTAAGTGCCTCAGCTTTTGCCAACTCTATTTGGACACGATGACACATAAACCTTACGATCTGGATGGAGTAAGGAATGTGAGCAGTATCCAAGAACATTTGTACTGTGTGAGGATACCAACTGTTTGGACACGATGACATATAAATCATACGATCTAGAGGGAATAAGGAATGTGAGCAGTATCCAAGAACATTTGTACTGTGTGAGGATGCCAGCTCTGTTTGGACACCATGACACACAAACTGTACGATCTAGAGGGAGTAAAGAATGTGAGCAGTATCCAAGAACATCTGTACTGTGTGAGGGGAGCAGCAAGCAAAATGCATAGCTTTTCCTGCTTTCTACAGATTATGCTATGCCAGTTATAGGAGCTATGGTGGGTTCACAAAATTAGATTTTTACCTCACAGATATAAAGTACAGGGTTTGATTCTGATCTCAGGTTATTGACTAGGCTTGTAACAGTAGGCACAACAATAGCAAAATTTACCTATGAACCCTGTTTCTTAGCTTTCCTATTCTAAAAAAGTCATGCAGCATACTGCCACTTCTGAGAAATGTCCCAAAAAGCCAATTATGAAAACTTAATCAAGAGTAAATGTTTCAGAGAAGGAGCCACACACTCCAAACCATACAAAAAAAAAGCACAAATGTGTACATATTATAATGCAAAATATCTCAGGAAGTAGAAACAGATTCCTGTAACATAACTAAGGTTTGTGAGTCCTGAAGGAGAAATGCATGGTGCTAAAAAGTCTTAACAATGTAGTTTCTTAACTTTCTCTCTTTCTTTCTTTTTCTTTAACTGGATTAGTGGGCTTGTGTACAACCATTTTCAGCTGCTAAGGGTCCAATTAGCAAATGCATTGCAACAAAAACCTTAACATAGGCAACACATAGATAATATGTCACATTTGCACTTATCATAATTATCTGACTAAATATAGAGGTCAGATATGAGAGGTTATATAAGAGATATATTTACATAGTAAACATCTGTAGTGAATGTTTCAAAAGTTAATTATTTTTACAGTAAATTACATTATTATACATTAAAGATAAAATATGTTGTTAGAACTGAAAGTACAGAACATGAATATGTTAACCTGAATTTGTAAAGCAAGTGCATTTAAATGTATTATACAACTGTTATTATTTTTATACTTTGCAGCTATAAGTTTTTTAGGAAGAGACTTCCAGGAGTTCAAGGTTAGCCTGGGGAAACATTTTTTCACAGAATGTTAGGAAGAACTATGGTCTCTTTAGATTAAGTCTGTCAGCATTCTGCAAAGTATAAATGGTTTTGTGCTGTCTTTTGTTTGCAAGACAGGCAGTTGACAAAACTGAAGGATAACAGAAGCATATATGAATTTTCTTCCTCTTCTGGGTGATTACTAGTGTGGTATAACTGAAGTTTGCTTGAGGAGGGAATCGGTCAGTGCTTTTCAATAAGCAATGTTAGTATGAGTCATAGAAAAGATAAACTATCAGGCCCACTGAAATCACTATTTAACCACAGCCTCCATCAGGCTTTGTGCTGAATAAATGGAGGACTGCAACGATTGTCCCACTACGCAAGGGCATGCCATCCATGGACCCGGGGAACTATCGATCCATAAACCTGACCAGTCTAATATGTAAGTCATTGAAACAATAATCATGGATATATTAAATGATGACATATGAAACCTAAAGATAAAAGATACAACTCAGTTTGGTGTTGTCAAGGGCAGGTCATGCCTACTCATCTTGGTGGACTTCTTCAAGAAGGTTACCAAAGCAATGGTTGAGACAAAAATGGTGCATACTGCCTTGACCTGACTAAAACATTCAACACAATACCCCACTTGTGCATTATAAACAAGCTCACTGAAATAGGTATTAACCCCTATGTCACCTACTGGATAGCTAACTGGCTCACAGACAGGACCCAGGAAGTTAAGATACGGGAGTCTACCTACACAAAAAGGATGGCCACCAGCAGAGTGTCTCAGGACTCTGTGCTGGATCCACACCTGGGGCCACACCTGTTTTGCATCTACTTCTCTGAAGTCAAGTCTGTGTCAAAGGCCTCTGTATGACCAAGTTTGAAGACAATTGTGAAGTAGGTGCAGTCATTGAATCCCATCAAGACACAAATACCTTCCAAGAAGGCCTGACACAGAGCGATAACTGTTGCTGGATTCAGAATCTTAAACTCATTACCAAGAAATACATAATATTACTTTCAGTAAAACAACCACTGCTGCAGATTACAACATTGATACAACACCCAAAGACTAGCCCTAGAAGTCAGGGATTTAGGAATGCATATAAACAGTAACTTGGCTTTTGACCACCATGTGTCTACAGTACTGAGGAAATCATTCTGTGGTGCATAACTTTTAAGCAAAGGTATGTCATCCAGGTCCAAACATGTCATAGTTTCATTGCACTCTACCCTCATAAGACCAATCATTGAATACTCTACCCCTTCAGCATGTACCCTACCAGACATATGCAACAACTGGAGCATCCAATGAAGTTCTTCACCAAAAAAATAATAAATGGTTTAGTAAACAATTCCTGTGCAGACTGCCACAAAGCACTGTCCACATAGTCTCCTACAGGCTGCTGAGAGGTGACCTATGCCTGGCCTATGAAGCATCCCCTATTCTAGCCTTAATGCGTACTTACAAACAATATTTCAAGAACGCACTATAGTACCCTTCTAGCCTGTAAATATACCAGAACAGTTGCTCCCATAATAATTTCCAGGTTGTTCTTAAAAATATCTAAACTAGTGCTTACTTTAATGGAATTTGTTAGTCTATTCTATGCATCAGCTACTCTCTCAGAGAACCAATTAACATACTTCTCATATTCATATAGAATCTTCTATATAGGTAGTCTGATGATTCTCTACTAATTTATGATAACCTTAAACATTCCTAGAGGTAGTTATCTCTAAATTACCTATAAGACAGAATAAGGTCTCCTCTTAAATTTCTATATCAAACACTGTGCAAGTTCAGAGATTTTAGTTTTTCATAATAACTTAAATTGCCACATCCATGAATGCCCTTGGTGTAGTTACACTATTCATTTTCCACTTAAATGGACCTGTTGCACATTTGTAAAACAAATAGAATCAGAAACATCCAATCCAGGGACCCAAACCTCACCTGTAACATTAATAATACATGCCATAGCAGCAAGAAGGTGAATCAAAGGCTACCCCTTCCCTGGAACAGGCTTCCCATCCATGTGAAGCAAAGCCCTTCCCTGAACGTACTCAACTGAAACTTGGATCAGTGGATGAAGAATTGTAAATTTACTCTGGGTCTGATTTCCATGTCTCTATTAGACAGAAGAAGCTTATAAATGCTTGACCACTCATGTCTAAGTTTATATACTGCCCCCCACACACATAACCTAAGGGACCAATACCTTTCAAATATGGTTAGGCTTAAAAGGCACTTTAGGATCATTGCCTAGTATTCTACTATGATCCTGTAATCCTATGAGAAGGCATGAAGTGAAAAAGAGAGCAACAGAAAAGCCAGCCCAAACCACATGCATTCTATTAACCAATAGAATTACATAAACAGTTTGTAGGACTGGATTACGAAGATGATATTTGTTAATGTTCTTTTGATAATTTGGTGCCTGTATTTTTAAAATAAATGTTAAATGCCTGCTTCTGTCTCCACAAAAGAGAGCATAGGGTCATCATGGAAGAGACATCTTGACAGTAGAGGAGGCTTTTTCCCTTAGCCCCCAATGGATAGCTTGCTGTGACGTTGGTGTGGGCCATGGGCATCTGCTGCCACTTACATGCCATGCACTGTTGGTCACTGCTGTGTTCAGTTCAAACCAACAGAAGCTGGGAATATTACTTTTTAAAAATGATTCTAGAATATCATCTTGTTCCAACACAGTAGTAATACTGAAAATCTTTGTAACCTCATCTGCTGTTGCACACAGTTTCAATTTGTCTAAAATTGAAAGGCTCCTTCCTTGAAGTAACTATGGTAATTTGCATATTTCTATTAGTAACTCGTGTCTTAGGTAAGAACTACCCATTTCATTGTGTCTTGTTAATAATTTTTGAAGTTATTTGTCTGCATTGGTTATTCTTCCTACTGTAGTACTGCAGTGTGTTCTTGGTTTTAGCTCACTGCTGGATTGTATTGTGTTTTGGTTACTTTATATTCTTTCTGGCAAACAATTTAAGCATCACACAAACAATAACACTTAATGCCCTGGCTTGATTCAAGTTGGCATCAAATATAAGCCATGATATACCTTTTTTTGAAACACCTCTATTAAAATATCACTTAAGACATAAGCATGCATACATTAATAGAAAATAAAACAAACCATGTTAACATTTTTTCCATTTACACATATTATATGTTACATGTTGTCTTTCTTTATAACAATTTTCTTTCAGTCCAACATTATATAACTCACTTAATTCCTACCTTCCCTTAAACATCACTCCTTCTTCCTTTTATTTCTATGTATTTTGTTCCTTTGCTTTTCTAACAATCTCTCCTCCAGTTCATTTATGTCTTTTACATATCCAGTGCTTCAAATACAGTTGGTTTAGATTTTGATTTCTATTTTGTAGTAATTGTTTTTTGACAGCTGGCAGAACTGAACTTAATAACGCCTTGCTAGGTCTAGACAAATTAGATCCTGTTTTCCAGCGCAAAAGAATGATTTCCTTAGTTACAGCCATTTGCTCCCCCAGTAATTCTGACAGAGTACTCTGTAGGGAATTTTTTAGGTGATATTTTACTTGAGGGCCTCACCAGATGTGCAGTAGCAAGCCCCGCCCAAAACCCACCCCTGTGATATGTCATTCATGAATATCCATTCTATCCGAATGTACCATCGGATGTCAAAAAAAGAAAACAAGCGCACTGACATGTAATATAACAATAAATAAAACAGTAAAACGTTACCAACATCAGTAATTCCCAATATTACAATTAGAGTGCTAGAAATAGTGCATGCAACAAGGACAGTAAAGGAATCATAGGATATAATATATGGAGAAAAACTAACAGTTACTTTTCTTTTCAAAGAAAAGATGGGAGAGAGAACAGAATATATATGCTATATGGTACACAATGCACTAAAAAGAAGTGTGAGAGAATCACAATTAAAAGTAACAACAGTGTGATAAGGAAGGGGCCATGCTCAGGAGATGGAGAGCAAGGGTAGACAGTTTAATGTAGATACGAGAACATACTTTTTCAAGGAGTGGGCTGGTGGGTTCAGTCAATCATATGAATGGAAGGTACAGGTCAAGGTAGGTGAGTTTTTTTTTTTTTTTAAACAGTCTGGTATTCCTTGTCAGACAGGATGTAAGATGAAAAGGTGCTGCCTTAGACTAGCAGCAACACTCCAACATACTAGAGAAACTATATTTTCTCTTGACAGCTTATTCGTGTAATGTGATGTATAACATTACCTTAAATGGATAGTCTAAGAGTAGCAGAAGGTACGTCTTTTGGCAGAAAGGACTGACTGGTAGTAAAGACCACTGTATTTATGTAAGACTTGATATGGAAAATGGCTGGCTAAGCCACAAGTTCCTAAATATTTTGCTGAAATGGTTATTAACAGGAAAGGATTATTTGCACTGTTGAATGACATGGCAGAAAAGTAGAAACAATCAGCTTTTTTTGAGCCTAAAGCCAAGATTCCATGGAGAAACGTTAATATTCTCACATCATGTATGCACGCGCGATTGCTTGAAGGCTAATTACATATGCAGACTAGGTTGTCACTCAATTTGCGACACGCCCACTTCTGTGAAAAATGAAATGGTGAGGCCCTCAAGTAAAATATCGCCATTTTTTTAAATCTGCCATCCCATTACACTCCCAAAAAACACTGTTCCCAGTTATCTCTTTCTTCAACATCACAACTCCAACACTTGCTGTCTAGCTGAGTAAAAATTCTTTGAAGTCTGCTTGGGGTATAATAGTAACTATGCAAATGCTTCCAAGAAAAAAATATAAATTTTCTGGATTTTACTGCAATCTTGGGAACTGTACAGATGTTTCTCTCATTGTTCCCTTGTAGATTGCTTTTCAAGTCTCTCTTTTCAATCTTTTCTAACCTCCTCTGATTGATTCTTAGAGTCATCATAAAATATTTTATATGCCCTACTAATTATCACCTTCTTAACAGCAGCTCCTGTTCTAGATTTGACTAAAAACTCTACCAGTGCAGATCTTACACTTAGGACTCCCTTATCACTTTCTCTTTGCCTATACTCAGGCATCAATCCCTGGTAGGGAAGGCAGTCTCTAACCTGAGGTCCAAACTTCTTCTTGGTCTCATCCCACTCTATTACCTTTCCCTCTCTAGTTATTTGCTGCCAATGCTTTTGCTTCTTTTCTAGTCTTCTCCAGTATTTTCCAGCCCCCTGTGGTTTATTTTCTGTACCCCTGTTTGCAGACATCCCTATTGGCAGAGTCTCCTTCCTCCATTCATGTGTTAGCTTAGTTCTTGGAATAATTATGAACATAATATTTTGTATGGTGGCTATTATTCTCTTTAGGGGTCTGCATCCACAATCTGTCTTCTTATTTCTTGAACTGCTCACCTCATCATCATTCCTTTCTACTATCAATTATAATCTTCTGATTGAGTTAGGTATGTTAGCCTTAACTGTGTAGCTCTAAAATTTCCCTTCAGATTAGGTCATCCTAAACCTTCTTGTTCTTTTGCGAGGAGACATTTATCTCACTTAACTCTATACTTTAATCTTTCCCTTCTAGATAAATTCCTTCAACTCTTTAATAATTGTTGTCCACAACGTTTCCTCTGGTTGATAAAAAATATGTATAACCTGTATGCAATATATTTTTTCTTGATATATTTAGCTTTTTCAGTAGAACAAATGTCAAAACACACATTGAGCGGAGGCCAAATACCAGCCACCTTAGAAAATGCTCCTCTCCCAAAAGACAGGGATATTTTCCTGATATAGTTCTTCTTAAGTAAGGTAGAACCATCAGCTGACCCTGGAAATACTGATCAAGGCCATTTTATTATGTTTGTGCTATTGAGAGTATCCACCAGCATGGGCACAAGTGGGACAAGGGATAATTTAATAGCCCAAACAAGGATAACATTATTTCATATACTTCCTGCATCTCGTCTTAACCTCAAACCAAAATACTGGCAACCATGGGACAAGAGGCAGAAATGAGAGGCCAGCCCCCAGTATCCCATCTCCATAAATGCATCACTGATTATAGTTTCATAGTTTCATAGTTTGGTACTAGGCTATCTGCCCTGGGGCATTTATAAGCCTAGCCATAGTGATGTGGCTTTCGCCACCCCATGTAATGGTACAAAAGTGTACAGAATAGATTTAGAATGCTGTGCCTCTGTCTAGTAGTGACACAGTGAAGACCCCCTTACATAATAGAATTAGTTTACTGTGCCTCTGTCTAGTAGTGACACAGAGATGACCCCTGGGGTAAACCTACGATCTCCCATCCACTCGTCAAGATTTCTCTTGAAGAGAGTCAGTGAGGGGCTCTGCCTAACATAAACTGGGATTCTGTTCCAGAGTATGGGAAGCCTCTGAGATATGAATCTGTCCCTCCAGCATGTCCTGTTCATATTTGTGCTGAGGTTCAAATCTTTAGCTCTCATGGTTCTGATGGATTTGGATTTTTTGAGGTGGAGCATGTCCATCAATTCCTGATTGGACATGGCCTTGTACGTCAGGCACAGATCACCTCTGAGTAGGTGGTATGCTACTGAATAGAGTTGGAGTTTCTTTAGTTTGGCAGCATAGGACATATGTTGGAGACCCTTGATCCTCTTGGTGAGGTACTTTTGGGGTCTCTCTAGCTGTTGCAAGTGCCGGGTGAGGTACATACCAAATGGGGCATTGTACTCAATCATGGGCCTGATAAGGGAGGAGTACAGGGGCACAATGACCTCCTTTGATCTGGATGTGAATCCCTTCATGATAAGGTGGGCAAGGTAGAAAGTCTTTCTAACCACTTTGGCAATGTGGGTGTCAAATGAGAGGTCACTGTCGACTTGGGTCCCCAGGTCTCTGATTACTTTTTCTGTACTCAGTGGGTTACTGCTTATGTGATAGTTTGTGGGCACTTTGTTTTTCCCAAAGGGGATGACTATACATTTTTTGGCATTTAGTTTAAGGCCATGATTCCAGCACCAGTTGTCCGTTTCAGTGAGGCCTTTCTGTAGGATGTATGTGTCAGCTGGTGTATCGACTATGGCACCTAGTTTGCAGTCATCTGCGAACTTTGTCAGCCACAACCCACCCATGTTTGCTTTCACATCTGAGAAATAAATGCCGAACAAGAGGGGTCCCAGGACAGAGCCCTGTGGGACACCACTTGTCACTGGCTTTGAGTCTGACATGGCTCCAGCGATTCTGACTTTATGGGTTCTATCCTTTAGCCAGTTTGCCACCCATCTTGTGACATATGGATTTACATTTAAGCTGTTGAGCTTGTCTATGAGCCAGATTAGAAAAGCCAAGTTAAGAATCAACAATCCACTGGGTAGTTAAGAGAAAAATATAGATTTTTTTCATGCATAGCCATAAGATGGGAAAAAGTAGGAGACACTGAATGAGTATATAGTTGAAGACTGCTATGGTTTATTATGTTTTCACTATGATAAATTTATACTTTCTTCATGCATCATTTCTAATACTTCCTGAAAAGAAATACAGCAGATTTTCAGCTAGGACAAGCCAATATCAAATAGAAAGGTAATCAGAAATATGGCAAATGTGTCTAGTCTTCTGTTTGTGTGACTGCCACCTTCTCATTTGCAGTAAGTATCAGGACATCTGAACCCTAACTGTGGGAGGATAATCATCCCACTGCAAAATATAAATATTTTGTACCTACTGTTAAAGACCTGTTTTCAAAGCTGTGCAAACAGGGCAAGGTAGACATACAAAACTCTAGGTATTTGTCATTGAATTTAGTCCTCCGGGACTGTCCATATTTGAGAAGTCCACTAAAAAAAAAGGTAGGAGGCATGTAATAAGGTAAAGACAACTTACATTTAATTTATGACTATGAAAATCTAAATTATTTCAGGTCTGTTAGCATATAAATCTAAAAGACTAATTCCACCTTACTGTCAATATCCTCTAGTTCAAGGTTATACAAGGGAAATACTTGTCCTAACATTCCTCTCCCCAAAGTTGAAACTTGGTGTTGTATGTAATAGTTTTTGGCTGTGAAAGTCATGGAAAAATGATTATTGCATTAACAACGGAAACTACAGTTTTGCATGGTGAAATAAAGCATTCATCTTCACCTATTAAACCATTTAGGAAATGCTAGTTTTACACAATGTTTTCCATTACTTAGTCATCTGCTTGGGTTGTGCTAAACTTTACATGAGGACTGGGTAATTGCGTATGTGTGTGTGTGTGTGTGTGTGTGTGTGTGTGTTTGGTTTCAGCATTGCTCTTTAGACAAGAAGGAGAAAGTGCAAATGACGGTATAACTAGATGGGTAGATGGGTTATGACAAGGCGATACAAGTCAACTTCGTGCCAGTCATGTCAACTATCTCCACTAATATTTGGTAACTGTGGCAATCACTACATTGGGTCACTACTGCTGGGTCACCCCAGGAAACAGTGTTGTGTTAAAGTGATCTTACTGAGCACTAAACACAGAACAAAATATGTTAAACATCTTTCAGTTCTACATTTTAGGAAAATAAGAAAACTTGTTCAAGGAATCATGCTTTTTGTTATCTAAAATACAGAGAAATTATAATCATGCAATAAGAAGTAATGATGAACTTGTTTTACTAAGGCAAAGGCAGTTAGGTCCCAAATGTTTGAAATGGATAATGGGATAGTATTATATTAAATGATTGATTTGTCCAAAAGTTAATTTAATTGCAGTTATTACTGTACAGGCTGCTGAATCAACAAGAACAGAGCTTACAGTTGCAAAAGTGCATAGAATCCAATACCACATCCTCTGAACTGTTACTTCATTCAGCATTATCACAAAATACCACTTCCTAACATGGGCAGTTTCGCATTCTCCATGTGCAGAAACACAGTTCAGTGTTTGACTATGTAGTGGTTAACCCTTGAATGATCTTATTAGTAACACTGTAGGTCAGTAGCTTAGAGCCCAAAACACTGGCAGTCCACGTGAATGGAGTGAGTTGCTGAGATTAAAAAAAAAACTGGTAATGCCACAGGCTGTTGTGGTACTATTGATGAAGAGTAAGTCATGATTAAAAATAAAGTACAGAGATCCTGAGCTTTTTGATGGGCTTTGAGTTTGGAAATATATGTCACCGAGGTTAGAGCAATGAGATGGCAATTAGCTTAATGAATCCAGTAGACCAAGGGTTAATTCCTGCAGCCTGCAACTCCCTGTGTATTATGTAACTAAACAAGTCACCCAGTCATCTCTTAGGTCCTGAGATTCCCACAAAACAGAAAAACAATAAATATGGCTTTATTAGAAACAAAATCATGAAAAGTAAACTACACGGTTGTGTTGTTCTGTCTTTCGGCTTTTCCCGGTTAGGGGTCACCACAGCGGAACTCTGGTCTGCTAATGATTGGCAGTAGATTTTCATGGTGTCGAGTTGCCAGCTTGATGCTCAACCTTCAATGAAGGCACACCCATTTATGCATGTCTTTTGGAACGCCACTCGACCCACGGGGAGGACATGCAGACCACACAGAAGGCTCTCCCCGCACACTAGCTGAGAATCAAACAGGAGAACCTCTTGCTGTGAGGCAACAATGCTACCACTGCACCACCGCAGCTTGTAAAAGTAAACTACATGGTATTTCTCAAAATGTAGTGAAAGAACATTAAGGAGAACTATAACACTGGAAATTATCATATCAAGATGTTCATGTTTTAGAGGTGCATTAGAGGTAAAGAAAGGCCAGTGTAAGTTTAATGAGGCTTAATGAAAGTGAGGTCATTAGTGGAAAGTAGAAAACTGACAGCTATGATGATTTTTATTTCTTACTATTCACAAAATAAGAAGGGGATCCATACCTATTTAAAAGAATGTATTATCTGAGGTGATTTGGAGACTATGAACACAAGCAGATTCAATGATGTCTTGGAATGGTGCAAAAAGGTTGATTAGAAGAGATGCATTTGCGAAGGACATATAAGTCAGATTTTTTCTGATTACAATTACATTTATATTTAAAACCAGACATTAAGTATTACTGCAGGATAGGTGACAGAAACAAGACTGTGCAAGGAAAGAACTCTACATTCACGGATAACAAAATGGGATTTGATGGCTTCATTCCCAAAAATAAGTATAATGGAGACTGACAGAAACTATCTCATGTATGACAACTGGAGGGCACATATGATTTTCTTTCACAAGCTGAGAGAATGGCAGAGGTAAGAAACTGCAAACATCTTATTCTCACCTCAAAAGTATATGAAGTGAAGAAGGCATATCTGAAGAAAAATTGTTACCCTAGAAAAAGATTTAACATTGGACTTGAGATATAGACCTCACAGCAAAAAATTGCACACATGCCCATTAGAAACACATGCCCCCCACACAGTGTGTGTATGTGTGTGTGTGTGTGTGTGTGTGTGTGTGTGTGTGTGTGTGTGTGTGTGTGTGTGTGTATGTCTGTATAGCTAGAGACACACAGAGTGTGTGTGTGTGTGCGTGTGCGTGGGTATGTGTGCGTGTGCGAGCGCGTGCATGCACGTGCGTGTGGTGTGTGCGTGTGCGTGTGTGTGTGTGTGTGTGTGTGTGTGTGTGTGTGTGTGGTGTGTGTGTGTGTGTGTGTGTGTGTGTGTGTGTGTGTGTGTGTGTGTGTGTTTGCATACATAGACATAGACAAACATATAGATATAGATATAGATAGGGATATCAGAACAAAATAAGGGTCATGCTGCTAAATGCTAGAAGCTTAAACCAAAAGCTACACTCCCTGGAAGCACTTCTATCCCTAGAAGATGTACATTTCTGTGCAGTCACAGAAACCTGGTTTAAGGCCTCAGAGAGTACCCTGGTCCTGCAAAGCTACAATGCCTTCCACACGTTTAGACTTCAAAATGAATGCGTGAAAACCAAAGGAGGTGGTGTTTCAATCTGTATTAGCAATAAATTTACCTCACATCTAGTTGGACTGGACAGCTCCATAGAGTTACTCCAGGTCCAGGTTATGGTGGGTAAGACCCCCATTCAAGTCCTAGCCAGTATAGATCCCCCTCCAGGGGTCAGAAGACCCATGAAGCCTAATTAACCAAACTGAAGACAATCCAAATTTTACAGAACGCTATTTATGGGAGATTTCAATTATCCGGGTCTACTTTAATTAAACAAAAGTGGAACCTGTAGAATATGAATCCATCCGTCCACACATAAACAGTGAAACATGATAACATCGAACATGCAAAACCGCAAAATTTAAACATTGAAAGCGCAATAGTCGGCCAACCCCACCGCTCAAAACATACTACCTACGCAAACACAACAACAAAAACACATACATACACTAACCAAAACCCTACTACTAACCCTAAATTAAAGCACCAAAACCTCACTTGTAACCCTACAGTAAACCGCACATACACAACTATCTATGCACTACCCTTAACCCCTCCCTAACCCTAAGGTCCGTAACTATCACACACTTACCCTACAGAATTATACCCACACAAAGTAAATATTCCACATATATACACTTAACAAAACCCTACACTAAACCTTGCATACATTACCTATCTATGCACTTACCTTAACCCGCACCCTAACTCTAAGATCCGCAACTATCGCACACTTACCTTACAAAGCTATACCGCAGATGGGCCAACTATGACAATTCGACATTTCTGATTTTGCTATTTAGTGTGTTCAATGTTTCCGCGTTTTGCTGTTTACGTGTCGACGGATTCGTATTCAATGGATTCCGCTTTTGTTTAATTAAAGTAGACCCAGTTATCCCACCATCAGCTGGGAAGCCTATTCCAGCCCAAACTTGCTAGCACAAAAGTTCCTTAACTTTTTTAATTCCAATGCCCTGGAACAAATTGTCCATACCCCAATAAGAGTAACAAACATTCTAGATCTGGTCCTCACCAATATGTCAAACAGGTGCACTGCTGCAACTGTTGGATACTAGTTAAAACTGACCACAAATCAGTCACCTTCAAACTGACACTGACACCAAACTTCCTAAAGGTTGAAATCAGACTAAAAAATTTCACTGAGGCAAACTATACTCTCCTAGGTGAAGGTGTAAATGCATTCCAAACCCCACCTCAAGCTGAAAGTGGTAACTATGCCGAAGCTTACACTAAAGCCCTGTACAATCACTTGCATAAGTATATAAACTCAACTGTACCAGACAGAATCAAAGCCAGAGCCCCAAGTAAAATCAAACTGCCATGGTGTTCTTCCACTATCAACAAACTCTACAATAAATGCAAAAAGTTGCTGTCCAAGAAAACAAAGACAAGGCTGCAACAATGGAAAAGTACCACCCTCTTCAGCCTTAACAGACAAATAAGACATCTTGTCAAATCCTCCAAGAACTCCTTTGAGATGAAACTAGCAAGTACTGCCAAGAATAACCATAAGGCCTTTTACAGTTATGTATGTAACCTAAAGGGTAAGATCCAAGCATGTGCAGAACTGGTGGCCAATGGTATCACACACACTGACCCCACTGAGACATCAAACCTGCGAGTTGATAGGTTTGCTGAAAATTTCACTCCCTTATCCCATCCTGACTTACAACAAACCCTCCCCCAACCCCCCCACCTTACATATCTGAAGATCAGGTCCTCAAAGACCTGGCCAAGGCAAAGATCATGGCCTCTATGGGACCAGATGACACCCAAGACTGTCTTCTAAACAGGCATGAACTAGCATCACCAAGTGCCATTTTCCATCATAGCCTAACCACAGGCTTTGTTCCTGTGGAATAGAGGACAGCTGCAGTTATTCCCTCAACAAAGGTGGCCTAGCAACAGACCCAAGGAAATACAGACCCATAAGCCTGACCTGCCTCATTTGTAAGGCCATGGAACGTATCATTGTGGACCTTATAAATAAAGACATAGGTGACTTTTAAACCCTGGATCCTACCCAATTCAGATTTTTGAAAGGTAAGATCCTGTCTATTAAATGTAGTGGATGCCTTTGAAAGTGTGACCAAGGCCAATGATGAGGGCAAATCTGTGCATACCTCAACTTGGCAAAGGCTTTCAACACAATTCCACATTCAGGCATTACTTATAAACTTAGCAAACTGAATTTAAACCCCTTCATTGTATGATGGGTTGCCAACTGGCTCACAAACCAGACACACATTATCAAAGTGGGTGACTCCACATTAACCAGCAGACCTGTTGCCAGTGGGGTGCCATAGGGGTCAGTGCTGGGCCTCCTACTGTTTGGTATATACTTCTCAGAAGTTCAGATGAAAACTAAAGGGTTGTGGCTGTCCAGGTTTGCAGACGACTGTGAACTAGGTACAATCATTGAATCCCCAAATTATATCAGTACACCCCAGGATGGTCTCACACAGACCAGTGACTGGTGTATTAGTCATGGTCTCAAACTGAATCCAAAGAAATGCATCATCATGCCCTTTGGCACAAACAACGTCCCTTCACACTATCAAATCAACAATAATACTCTAAGTACCCATGAAATGGTAAGGGACCTGGAATAGCAGACTGACCGTGACCTTAACTTCGACCACCACATGTCTACAGTTGTACAGAAAGCTTTCCACATAGCTCACTTGATTAGTAAAAATATCACCTTGAGAGCAAAAGAAGTTATAACTTTCTATACTCAGTACTTATCCGGGCCATAGTTGAGTATAACACCCCATTCAACACGCACCTTACACTGATCGACTAAAATCCCTGTCACTATACTCCATATTGCACAGACTTCTTAGGGGAGACTTATTCCGGGCCTACAGAGCAGTCTCCATGCAACAGAATCAAGGACAAAAGCTGAAACCCAGGGACAAAATCATGAATGCTTAATTAGCATAAATTGTGCATATCCATTGATGAGTAAACTCAGTCGCAGAGACAAACAGGCCACAGATAAGTTTTACATTTATTTTATTATAGTATCTTAATAGTAGAAGATTTTCAGTAAAGAGGGCATTAAGTGCATAAAGAGGGTATTAAGTGGATTTAGACTGTGGAAGAGCAATGCACTTTATATAGATACTAGTCAATCAAATGAATTATGGTGGGTAAGACCCCCATTCAAGTCCTAGCCAGTATAGATCCCCCTCCATGGGTCAGAAGACCCATGAAGCCTAATTAACCAAACTGAAGACAATCCAAATTTTACAGAACGCTATTTATGGGAGATTTCAATTATCCAGGTCTACTTTAATTAAACAAAAGCGGAACCTGTAGAATATGAATCCGTCCATCCACACATAAACAGTGAAACATGATAACATCAAACATGCAAAACCGCAAAATTTAAACATTGAAAGCGCAATAGTCGGCCAACCCCACCGCTCAAAACATACTACCTACGCAAACACAACAACAAAAACACATACATACACTAACCAAAACCCTACTACTAACCCTAAATTAAAGCACCAAAACCTCACTTGTAACCCTACAGTAAACCCCACATACACAACTGTCTATGCACTACCCTTAACCCCTCCCTAACCCTAAGGTCCGTAACTACCACACACTTACCCTACAGAACTATACCCACACAAAGTAAATATTCCACACATATACACTTAACAAAACCCTACACTAAACCTTGCATACATTACCTATCTATGCACTTACTTTAACCCGCACCCTAACTCTAAGATCCGCAACTATCGCACACTTACCTTACAGAGCTATACCGCAGATGGGCCAACTATGACAATTCGACATTTCTGATTTTGCTATTTAGTGTGTTCAATGTTTCTGCATTTCGCTGTTTACGTGGCGACGAATTCGTATTCAATGGATTCCGCTTTTGTTTAATTAAAGTAGACCCAGTTATCCCACCATCAACTGGGAAGCCTATTCCAGCCCAAACTTGCTAGCACAAACGTTCCTTAAGTTTTTTTAATTCCAATGCCCTGGAACAAATTGTCCATACCCCAATAAGAGTAACAAACATTCTAGATCTGGTCCTCACCAATATGTCAAACAGGTGCACTGCTGCAACTGTTGGATACTAGTTAAAACTGACCACAAATCAGTCACCTTCGAACTGACACTGACACCAAACCTCCTAGAGGTTGAAATCAGACTAAAAAATTTCACCAAGGCAAACTATACTCTCCTAGGTGAAGGTGTAAATGCATTCCAAACCCCACCCCAAGCTGAAAGTGGTAACTATGCCAAAGCTTACACTAAAGCCCTGTATAATCACTTGCATAAGTATATAAACTCAACTGTACCAGACAGAATCAAAGCCAGAGCCCCAAGTAAAATCAAACTGCCATGGTGTTCTTCCACTATCAACAAACTCTACAATAAATGCAAAAAGTTGCTGTCCAAGAAAACAAAGACAAGGCTGCAACAATGGAAAAGTACCACCCTCTTCAGCCTTAACAGACAAATAAGACATCTTGTCAAATCCTCCAAGAACTCCTTTGAGATGAAACTAGCAAGTACTGCCAAGAATAACCATAAGGCCTTTTACAGTTATGTATGTAACCTAAAGGGTAAGATCCAAGCATGTGCAGAACTGGTGGCCAATGGTATCACACACACTGACCCCACTGAGACATCAAACCTGCGAGTTGATAGGTTTGCTGAAAATTTCACTCCCTTATCCCATCCTGACTTACAACAAACCCTCCCCCAACCCCCCCACCTTACATATCTGAAGATCAGGTCCTCAAAGACCTGGCCAAGGCAAAGAACATGGCCTCTATGGGACCAGATGACACCCAAGACTGTCTTCTAAACAGGCATGAACTAGCATCACCAAGTGACATTTTCCATCATAACCTAACCACAGGCTTTGTTCCTGTGGAATAGAGGACAGCTGCAGTTATTCCCCTCAACAAAGGTGGCCTAGCAACAGACCCAAGGAAATACAGACCCATAAGCCTGACCTGCCTCATTTGTAAGGCCATGGAACGTATCATTGTGGACCTTATAAATAAAGACATAGGTGACTTTTAAACCCTGGATCCTACCCAATTCAGATTTTTGAAAGGTAAGATCCTGTCTATTAAATGTAGTGGATGCCTTTGAAAGTGTGACCAAGGCCAATGATGAGGGCAAATCTGTGCATACCTCAACTTGGCAAAGGCTTTCAACACAATCCCACATTCAGGCATTACTTATAAACTTAGCAAACTGAATTTAAACCCCTTCATTGTATGATGGGTTGCCAACTGGCTCACAAACCAGACACACATTATCAAAGTGGGTGACTCCACATTAACCAGCAGACCTGTTGCCAGTGGGGTGCCATAGGGGTCAGTGCTGGGCCTCCTACTGTTTGGTATATACTTCTCAGAAGTTCAGGTGAAAACTAAAGGGTTGTGGCTGTCCAGGTTTGCAGATGACTGTGAACTGGGTACAATCTTTGAATCCTCAAATTATATCAGTATACCCCAGGATGGTCTCACACAGACCAGTGACTGGTGTATTAGTCATGGTCTCAAACTGAATCCAAAGAAATGCATCATCATGCCCTTTGGCACAAACAACGTCCCTTCACACTATCAAATCAACAATAATACTCTAAGTACCCATGAAATGGTAAGGGACCTGGAATAGCAGACTGACTGTGACCTTAACTTCGACCACCACATGTCTACAGTTGTACAGAAAGCTTTCCACATAGCTCACTTGATTAGTAAAAATATCACCTTGAGAGCAAAAGAAGTTATAACTTTCTATACTCAGTACTTATCCGGGCCATAGTTGAGTATAACACCCCATTCAACACGCACCTTACACTGATCGACTAAAATCCCTGTCACTATACTCCATATTGCACAGACTTCTTAGGGGAGACTTATTCCGGGCCTACAGAGCAGTCTCCATGCAACAGAATCAAGGACAAAAGCTGAAACCCAGGGACAAAATCATGAATGCTTAATTAGCATAAATTGTGCATATCCATTGATGAGTAAACTCAGTCGCAGAGACAAACAGGCCACAGATAAGTTTTACATTTATTTTATTATAGTATCTTAATAGTAGAAGATTTTCAGTAAAGAGGGCATTAAGTGCATAAAGAGGGTATTAAGTGGATTTAGACTGTGGAAGAGCAATGCACTTTATATAGATACTAGTCAATCAAATGAATGCCAGAAAAGGGTAACGTTTAATCACGTTAATTGCAAATTTCAGGATGTGCAAAATGACAACATTTATGCAAAACACAAACTTCTGGACCAGCAGCTCACATCTAAATTAGATGACACAGTAGCTATGTATTAACAAATTAAAATATGGAGCTATATCAGAGCTTTTCCCAATATCAGAGCTTTTCCCAATTTATGTCTCTTGTTAAGTATTTAATGTCATAGTGTACTATGACTGTGTGCACACACACACACACACACACACACACACACACACACACACACACACACACACACACACACACACACACACACACACACACACACACACACACACACACACACACACACACACACATCTCTCTCTATCTATATCTGTAGATATATATATATATATATATATATATATATATATATATATATATATATATATATATATCTACAGATGGCCTGGGAAAATCACAATAAATGACTATTACTATTATCTAAAGACTTGCATGGAAGTAGTGCATCACATTACTGGAGAGTATTAGCTCAGCTGAGTAGCATCATGTAGATATCTGAGCAGCTATAAAGAGTAAGACTGGCAAACACAGTTCCCTGACAGCTCAAACTATAAAACAATTTCTATTTAATCTGTACTAACAACAAACAATGAAGGAAATCTTTGTATGAAAATACTGCAATCTTTAAATTACAGACCATACATGCAACTGATATCGCTACCAAATAATTGAGTAGTCTGGTCTCTGTAACTTCTAATCAAATTATAAACAAAAATGTGATTCTGTGATAAACATGATTTAGGAATGAAAGAAAAAAATCCAGCATTCATTAAGTATAAGCTCCAGGTATAAATACATGTAAAAGTGATACTGTGCCCAGAACGTATCTACGGACTGGTGAGATAAAAACAATGCCAAAAAGCTCAAAGGACTAAAGCATATATTGTGCAATAACAGCAAGAAAAAACAGGTCTATATTGCAACATTGAACGCTTAACACAGCGAATGATGTTACATTGACACATTATCAGTGAAAGTTGAAAATGTCGAATCCACAAAACAGAGATTTCTTTCCTAGGGAAAGAAATCACTGTTTCAACCCCTGAAAAAAAAAAAAAAAAAAACATTACACACTTCCAAACACATACCCAATTCTAATTATACACCCCCAAAAAAACAGCAAACAACTAAATACACATATGCACATAACCCGACAATACATTTAACGGAAAAAAACAGTAAACATTTTAAACCATATGCACTTACCTTAACCCACACCCTAACCCTAAGGTCAGTAACTCTCGCACATTTACCTAAACAGCTCCAAACACATACACACTTACCTTAACCCTAATTCTACCCCCCAAAATAGAAGTAAACAACCGAAAACACATACACACATAACTCAACCATGCATCTAACACAAAATATAAAACAGAAACACTTTCATACATATGCACTTACCTTAACCCGCACCCTAACCCTAAGGTCAGTAACTGTTGCACAATCACGCTCGGGAGCTCTACCGGACAAGGGATCACACTACACTTCAGAACATGGCAAAACAACGAAGCGGGCAAGCGACTTCTTTCCCATGGAAAGAATTAGCTGAACAGCTGCTTCGCTGTTTTGCCTGTTCACTCTACATGCATCGACGAAAACGCATTCGACATAATGCGTTTTTGTTGTACTCATAGGAACCCAGAAAAAACACCCTGTCTTTATTTGGGATACATACATTTTATATTTCTATTTCACATTAAACCATTTTTATGGATATCTGTACCAAACTATTAAACAAGAAATAAAATATATAGTTTTACAAATTTTTCAGATAAAAGAAAGCTTGTTTCATGAAACAACACTTAATATAAGCAGCTCCAGTTAACATTTCTACTTTACTTTGCCTTTATACATCCTGCATCACAACCAAAGAACACATGCTAAATATACTCTCTGAAATGAAAACATATATCATGCATGAGGCCTTATAATATTCCCAGTTGCCTGATAAACAGTATAAAATACACCCTAGTGGACCCCCTTCTGCAAATATTTAAGCTGATCTTAGCCACTGGTTTTGTCTTAGAAGTATGGTGCTCAGCTGTAGCGATGCCACTTCACAAAGGTGGACCTGCCACTGACCTTGAAAACTACAGATTCATTAGCTTGACTAGTCTCATCCCCAAGCCATGGATTATAGCATAACTGACCTAATTAACTATGATATTAAAAATGTTATAAAGCTTAACCACCAGCATGTCTGCAATGTTGATGAAACAAAAATTGCTGAATAACCAGGAAAAGAGAAAATAAATAGGCCACTGCATCTTTCATCACAAAATGACTTAATTAGAACAGAAAATCACAAACCCACTCTTTAATTTATACAAAAATGTGAAGCAATTGCAATCAGTAATTAGTTAATAATGCATAAAATTAGTAATTAACTTAAAACCTTGATATTATTAACAAAAATACAAACAATAAAAAACATGATAAATAGCTTTCAAACTTCTATTCTTTAAAAAAAAAATTTGATATTAATAGTACCATTGCTCCCTGGAAAACTGTCAGTGCCAAGCTTTAATTCCCAGAGTGTTTGTTTTTGCTCCTCCATGTTTCTAAAATCACCACCTCGTCTGTCATATAAAACCTGTTCTACTATTGTAAATAAAAACTTTTTGAATTTAGAGCATTAATTAATTAGAGATGGTGATTGATTCATCTTCTAACAATGTCTGCATTGTTAATGATAGATTCTGTCTAATGAATTTGGTCAACATTTTTGAGAAAATAACACAAGCATGCTAATAATATGTGGGCATGCTGTCCATACAGCATAACTTGACCTTCTTAAGACTTTTGACACATACAACATGTTAACATAATAAACAAGGTGAGTGAGCACTATATTGACCTCTGTATAGTTAGGAAGATTGGTTGATGGATAGAACTTATTTAGTGAGGGAGGCAGGCAGGTGCATCCTCAATAAAACAGGAAGGTGACCAGTGATGTTCTTCAGGGTTCCATGCTGAGACCTCCACTGTTCGGCATCTACTTCACAGATCTCCAAATTATAAATAGGGGACTCTGGCTAAACAAGTTTACAGATGAATGCAAACTTAGTGTCATCTTAAAGTCCTCCTTTGATGTGGAGAAGCTCCAACTAGAATTCACATGTTGACAACTGGTGCTAAAACAATAAGTTAAAACTAAGTGCTAAAAAGTTTAATAGAATCACATTTGCTAAACATTCTCTTCATCTATCTTATATTATAGACAGCACCCCACTTCAGAATGAAAGTATGGTGGGAGACCTTGGAAGATGGGTAGATAATTTCTTAGTCTTTGACCATTAAAATGCAACAGTGGTTAGGAAATCATTTTATCTGGAGCAGCTGATTACAAAAGGTATTTCATCTAAATCCAAGGAAGTTTTTGCACGCCAATATTATTCATTGATCAGAGTGATTATTGAGTACAGTACGCCTTTTAGAATGTATCTTATTAGGCATATCAAGTAACTGGAAAGATCCCAGAGGTTCCTAACTAAAAGGATCACAGACTTAAAAGACAAGACTTGCCAGGAGAGATTGGAAACACTGTCCCTTTATTCATTGTTCTATAGACTCACTAGGGGTGATCTGTGCCCTGTCATTTAGACCATTAGGGATCCAGTTGTCCAAGACCACTTAAATAACCACAAGTCTTACAATTCCTCTAAAGGTAAAACTGAGGATCTAAACCTGCTTCAGCAAATAAATAAAAAGGGCAGAAAGACAGATTTGTCATACAAAACTTATTCCTTCTCTGATCTGCAACAAACTTCCACTACAAATTAAGAGGTGCAACAAAAAGAGTTAGACAACTGGGTGAGTATCCACAAATCGACCTTAAGTATGTCTTGTCTGTTGTTCCTTGACAAATTAAGTAAAGTCTAAGGGGAGCAAAGACAAGGTGTAAATGGGATAGGGCCAGGTTACCTTGTATTTTCTATGATTATATGATTCGATGATCCCCTTGCAAACACTATCCCATTGGTCTGGCTAGTCACCGTGTTGTTACATTGTACTTTTGATATGGGTGTGATATGACTAGCTCTCTATACTGCTGCACAAAACAATAAAAAGAGAGCTGCTTCTGTATACATGATGTGTACAGTAGGAGGAGTTAGAGATGAACTTCACTGACATGTGGCTGTCAGCTCAGCAGCCTGTGCTATCAGTCTTCAGCTTGTGGCCAGCTGGGCAGAATCTGGACTGTCAGGAAGTAGTCAGGATGCTGGGACAGCATTCCAATTTGCCTGTTAAATCAGGATTTCCTGGTCAAATTGTGATGCTTGTGAGGATTGACAACACAAGAAAAGTTTCAAAGATTTGATAGATTGTGGGTGTCTCAGGCAGTAGAAGAAGTGCATTACAATGAGAGAAAATAGCTGTTTTTTGACAAGTCCATAAATATTTGCAAGAGACATAAATTCATCCAGAATATTGAAGTTAAACTATAACCAGCAGTCCCACTGTGTGAGAATATGCATATACCTGCCACTGCATCACAAAGCATCTGAGGAATACATCTTCAAAAGCTTCATCTGCAGCTCAAGAAGCCAAACGTCCAAAAGAATTAGAGCATCATTATACTGACCTTGTAGTGACCATAGGAAATCACAGATGCACAAGTACCTTAACATGGATAAGGAACAAGTCCATAATAACAAAATACCTGGGGTTAGAACTAAACCAAGACAGATGTGATAGCCCATAAAAACAAATGTTATGACTTACAACATGGGTTCCCAAACTGTGAGCTGCAGCGCCATGGGGAGCTGCGGCTTCCTTACAGGGGAGCCACAAAGCTTAGCAGCTGATTGCAGGTAAGTGAATGCCTGTATGAGTGTGTGTGTGTCTGTCTGCTTGTGTGAGTGAATGCGTGCATGAAAGCAAAAGAGTCTGTGTGTGTGAGAGTGATCGGGAGAGTGAGAGTGATATGTGAGTGAATGCAGGAATGAATGAAGAAGAGGCTGTGTGTGTGTGTGTGTGTGTGTGTGTGTGTGTGTGTGTGTGTGTGTGTGTGTGAAATCGGGGGAGTGATAGTGATGTGTGAGTGAATGCAAGAATGAATGAAGAAGTGGGTGTGTGTGAGTGTGAGATCGGGAGAGTGAGAGCGATGTGTGAGTGAATGCAGGAATTGATGAAAAAGTGGCTGTGTGTGTGTGTGTGTGTGTGTGTGTGTGTGTGTGTGTGTGTGTGTGTGTGTGTGTGTGTGTGTGTGTGTGTGTGTGTGTGTGTGAAATCGGGGGAGTGATAGAGATGTGGGAGTGAATGCAGGAATGAATGAAGAAGTGTGTGTGTGTGAGTGTGAGATCGGGAGAGTGAGAGCGATGTATGAATGAATGTGTAAGTGGGTGTGTGGCGTGTGGGTGTGACAGACAGTGAAAGCGATGTGTGAATGAATGCAGGTATGAATGAAGAAGCGACTGTGTGTGTGTTTGATCGGGAGAGAGTGAGAGCAATGTGTGAGTGAATGCAGGTATGAATGAGAACATGTGTGTGTGTGTGTGTGTGTGTGTGTGTGTGTGTGTGTGTGTGTGTGTGTGTGTGTGATTGAATGCCCAGCTTTTGCCTCATATTTTTGTTTTCCTCCTAAAATCTGTACTTTTCTGGCAAATAGTTGAGGAATGACGTCATTAAATAATGACAACATTTGAGTTTGACTCCACATCATTCAGAGAATTCATGCTAATGCAAAACCTATTAGTCTATCAACTTTATAAGTTTGTAAGAGCAATATTTAAAATATGTCCCTATTTGTCCCCCCTTCATTTTAGCCTTTGTCCAGATTTTTAGAGGAAAAAATCTGGGCAAAGCCTAAAATGATGGGGGGACAAATAGGGACAGATTTTAAATATTGCTCTTACAAACTTAGAAAGTTGATAGAATAATAGGTTTTGCATTAGCATGAATTTTCTGAAGGATGTGGAGTCTTAAACTCTTGTCATTATTTAATGACTTCAGTCTTCAACTATGTGCCAGAAAAGTATAGATTTTAGGAGGAACACACCAAAAATATGAGGCAAAAATCTGGACATTCTGTGAAAATATGTACAGTTGAGAGGTGTGAATCACATATACACACACTCAGTCACTTCTTCATTCATACCTGCATTCATTCACACATCGCTATCACTCCCCCGATTTCACACACACACACACACACACACACACACACACACACACACACACACACACACACACACACACACACGCATAGCCACTTCTTCATTCTTTCCTGCATTCACTCACACATCGCTCTCACTCTCCTGATCTCACACACACACACACACACACAGCCTCTTCTTCATTCATACCTGCATTCACACACACACACACACACACACACACACACACACACACACACACACACACACACACACACACCGCCACTTCCATAAAATACCTGTATTCATTCACTCACACACACACACACACACACACACACACACACACACACACACACACACACACACACACACACACACACACACACACACACACACACACACACACACACACACAGCCACTTCCTCATTCATACCTGCATTCACTCACACATCCCTCTCACTTTCCTATCTCACACATACACATATACAGTCACTTCCTCATTCATACCTGCATTCATTCACACATTGATCTCAGTCTCCCGATCTCACACATACACACAGCCACTTCCTCGTTCATGCCTGCATTCATTCACACACACACAGCCACTTCCTCATTCATGCCTGCATTCACTCACACATCGCTCTCACTCTCCCGATCTCACTCACACACACAGCCACTTTTTCATTCATTCTTGCATTCACTCACATATTGCTCTCACTCTCCCGATCTAACATACACACACACAGCCACGTCTTCATTCATACCTGCATTCACTCACACTCGCCGCAAACTAATAAGCTTAACTACAAAATAAACCACGAACTGTTCGCATTTTATTTTGCAGCTAAGCTTATTAGTTTGTGGCACCCCTGTAAGGAAGCCGTGGCCCTCCAGGGTGCCGCAGTGCACACTTTGGGAACCCCTGAAAAATGCACTTTATGCGTGCTGCAGAGGGGGGCCTTGGGAAAACCTGGATTCAGCCAGGGAGCCAAGAATCAAAAAAGTTTGGGAACCACTGACTTACAATAATGGACTTTGAAAGGAGTTTGTGACACTATCACACCTAAATGGGACCAAAAGGAGATCTCTGCCAGGATATTTGTAGCATGGTTACTGTTCACACTGGAGTAAAGAATCTAATGTGACATTTCCTCTTGGATATCCTGTAAGAGACAGTGAGTCTAATAAACATCCTGCCAAGAAAAGGCAAATGCATCCACTTAGCAAACTAATTGCCACAAAATATGGCATCAGTTTGTGTCTAAGGTTCATAGGTTCATAGGTAGGTACTAGGCTATTGGCCCTAGGGCCTATATAAGCCTAGCCAAAGGTACCCTGGATTTCGCCACCCAAGAAAATTATTTTCCTGTGCCACTGTCGAACAGAGTCACAGAAGTGATCCCCGGGGTGAATTTCCTATCTCCCATCCAATCATTAAGATTCTTCTTGAACAGTGCTAATGAGGAGTTTTGTTTGATATAGATAGGTAGTTTGTTCCAGAGTATGGGAAGTCTCTGGGACAGGAATTTATCCCTCCAGCATGTTCTGTTTATTGTGGTGACGAAGTTTAGGTCCCTAGAGTGTGTAGCTCATAGGGATTGGGATTTCTTTAAGTGGAGCATGTCTAAAAGCTCTGGGTTTGACATAGCTTTGTGTGTTAGGCAGAGATCACCTCTGAGTAGGCAATATGCAATGGAGTAAAGCTGCAGTTTTTTGAGACGGTCTGCATAGGGCATCTCTTTGAGGCCGGTAATCCTCTTTGTGAGGTATTTCTGTGGCCTTTCCAGTTGTTGTAGATGTCTTGTGAGGTACATACCAAAAAGGGCATTGTACTCTATAATGGGTCTAATGAGTGATGAGTACAGGGGAACAATGACCTCTTTTTCCCTGGATGAGATACCTTTTGTGATGAGGTGTGCCACATAAAAGGATTTCCTGACTACTGTGGCGAGGTGATTATCAAAGGAGAGACTACTGTCCACCTGTGTCCCAAGGTCTTTTATCACACTTTCAGTATTAAGTAGACTACCACCTATGTGGTAGTTCATGGGTACTGAGTTTTTACCAAAAGGAATGACAATGCACTTTTTGGCATTGAGCTTGAGGCCATGGCTTTGACACCAGACATCTGTCTCAGCAAGGCCCTTTTGTAGGATGTCCACATCTTTTGGAGTTTTGATTATGGCTCCTAGTTTGCAATCATCTGCAAACTTTGTTAGCCAAAGACCTTCTGTGTTGGCCTGTACTTCAGAGAAGTAGATACCAAACAGGAGAGGACCCAGGACTGAACCCTGTGGAACTTCACTTGTCACTGGTCTGAAGCTAGATTTGGAGTCTGCTACTTTCACAGTGTGGGTTCTGTCAGTGAGTCAGTTGGCAACCCATCTTGTGACATAGGGATTTATACCTAGTTTAGTGAGTTTATTTATAATTCCAGAGTGGGGGATGGTATCAAACTCCTTGTGACATTTCCTCTTGGATATCCTGTAGGAGACAGTGAGTCTAATAAACATCCTGCCAAGAAAAGGCAAATGCACCCACATAGCAAACTAATTGCCACAAAATATGGCATCAGTTTGTGTCTAAGGTTCATAGGTTCATAGGTAGGTACTAGGCTATTGGCCCTAGGGCCTATATAAGCCTAGCCAAAGGTACCCTGGATTTTGCCACCCAAGAAAATTATTTTCCTGTGCCACTGTCGAGTGACTGGCAACCCATCTCATGACGTAGGGGTTTATGTTCAGACTGGTGAGCTTGTCTATAGCATCAGAATGGGGAATGGCGAGATCTAGATAGGCTGTGTGAACCACCTTACCCTCATCTACGGCTTTGGTGACTGCTTCAAAGAAGTCTATCAGGTTTAGGAGACATGATCTGCCTTTTACAAACCCGAACTGGGTGGGGTCCTGAGTTTGGAGATTGCCAATGTCATTGTTTATAAGCTCCATGATGATACGCTCCATAGCCTTGCAGACCAGGCTCGTTAGGCTAATGGGGCAGTAGTTTCTGGGGTCTGTGGTGGCTCCCCCTTTGTGGAGTGGGATAACTGTCGCTGTGCGCCATTCAGTGGGCAAATAGCCTGAGGTGAGGCAATGATTGAACATGGTACTTAGGTGGGGTGCCAGTTCGTTCTGTAGTTCATGTAGAACACAGCCTGGGATGTTGTCAGGTCCCATGGATGCTGTGTTCTTGGCTTTGGATAGTGTGTTTTTTGCCTGTGCAGCTGTGATTACAGGAACTTTGCATTCTTCTGGTATAGAGATGGGCCCTTTAGGGGATGACAGAGGGGTAAAGTTAGCACTGAACCTATCTGCCAGGATGTTGGCAATATCCGTTGGTTCTGTATATTTAGTGCCATTGTGCTGTAACTCAGAGCAGATCTGAGTGTTGTCATTGAGATTCTTTGCATAGCTATAGAATGCTTTGTGGTTGTCTTTAGAGTCAGTGGCGATTTTGTTTTCATAACTAGCTTTGGAGGATTTTATGAGGGATCTCAGCTTCTTACTGAAGCTGACCAGGGAGTTTCTCCAATCATGGGATTTTACTCTTTTTTGCAACAGTTTCTTTCTTCTGTTGTAGAGTTTGTTTATGGCAGGGGACCACCAGATTGGCTTCCTTTTTTTGGAGGATAGCATCTTGGTTCTGTTAGGGATTGCACGATCCATGCACTCATGTAAGTGCTTATAAAGTGCATTTGTGTAGGATTCAGCAGTTATACCTCTATTGTCCATCTGCATGGGTGTCGTGAAGTTTGCCACTTCTGTCTTAAGAAGCGTGAAGTTGGCTTTGGAGAAATTTTTTACTGTGGTTTCCCTAATGGAGGGTGGGGGAGGGATGTGGATGTCTAGGGTGATTAGCTTATGGTCGGATCTGACCAATGAGGAATTGACCTCTGGTGTGGAGCACCAGTTGCCCATGTTGGTAATAACCAGGTCTAGGATATTGCTGCCCCTGGTGGGGGTGTGGATAAGTTGATCCACGGCATTGGAAATTATGAATTTATGAATTCCAGAAAACGTTGAGCACAAGAGTTGGTACATGAGTAGTTTTCCCAGTTAATGGTAGGGTAGTTGAAATCGCCCATTATTAGGGTGTTAGGTTGTACCCTAATATTTTGCAGTGTATTAAGAAATGAGGAATGGGAATCCTGGGGCATGGTGGGAGATCTGTAGCAAGCTACAATTTGGATTGCGTTCTTGCCCAGAGTTAGTTGCACTTGGATAATCTCGGATGCATTATGCTGAGCAACTAGCCTGGAGGTGTGGATATCCTTAATGAATATGGACACGCCTCTGCCTTTAGTGTTTCGGTCCAGGTTAGGTGGCCGAAAGGTGTGGTATGAATTATAGCCTGGTAATGCAGGGGTACTCTCTGGAGCCTTGAACCAGGTCTCTGTCACTGCACAGATGTCGATGTTCTCCATTTTAAGGAGTACCTCGAGAGAGTGCATTTTGAGGTTTAGACTTCTAGCATTGAGTAGCAATACCCTCAGATTCTTCTTGCCTGTGCCTGTTAGGGTGGTGAATTTGTCATTTGAACCGTGCCTAAAAAAGGCACTATAGGGGTGGCTAGAGCCTTAGCCACTATCCGGAATCCCAGGGGCGACAGGTGCAGGCCATCTCTGGCAAAGCATCATGGCTTGTCGATCATGTCATCCCAGACAGACAGATACTGGATCCCCTTAGAATGACACCAGAAGCTTAGCCAATTGTTGAAGTCAATCATTTTGTCCTTGTACTGTGGTATCATTCTAGGTGATGGCAGGATGCTACTCAGAGCTAGGGTCATACCTGCCTGGGCTACAAGATCGGACAGCTCCTCCATGTCCCTTTTCATGTAGTCCAAGGAGGTATGTCTCAGGTCATTCACACCAACATGGACAATGTCAGAGTCATATTTGTACTTGTTGTGGAGTGACCTGAGTGCATGCATTATGTGGCAGATCCTGGCACCCGACAGGCATCTGACAGTAACTTTCTCCTTGTTTAGCCTGGTGAGTGGAACATCAGTGTGCCTGACTATAGAGTCACCTATGACTAGAGTTTTAGGTACCTTGTTATGCCTTATGGGCTGTGGTTGAGTGGCACACTGAGTTTGTGGGCTATATGTCATTTGGGTTGTGTTGGGGTGTGGAGGTTGCTTGTGTTTCTGGATATGACTTTACATGTGAAAATCTCCGGGTGGTATTCATAGTCATTATGTGAATGGGTTAAGGCTAGCCATGCTGTCTGCAAAAAGCGTGCAACCAAGCCGTGATTCATAGAGGCCACCTATGCTAATATGTGATGTCCATGCATAAGCCAAAGCAAATTAAGTCAAAATGATGATAATAATAATGTAAATAATGTAAATAAAGAAATTTTGTAAAATGGTATATGCTAATGAAACATTCTATCACCTGAGATTCATAGTGAGATTTTCCTGCTTTTCTGCACCATCTGAAGATATGTTAAATAAACAGGATTCTCGCCTATGGTGTCTACTTTGCAATCTGGATAAAATAAACCACAAAACAGTGTGCTATATGTGACACTGCCAGCCCAGCTCTCTGGAATTTTGTAAATAATTCTGTCATTTGTGAATATTAATATGATTTGTAAATAATTCTATGTCATTTGTGAATATTGATATGCTTTATACAGAACTGTATGCTATGTACTGAGCTTCAAGAATGTAACCACAGCATACCCTGCTGGAACATAGAAGATTAACTTACAAAACTTCAAGAAAATAAGTTGAAATTAAGTGCGTTATGAAGTGCTATAAAGGCTAGATTCAATGCAACAAGGAGACAGGATGTCTAGAGCTAGAAATTGTTTTCTATTGTCTTGGAGAGAATAAGTTACTAGGTTTAAAATATAAAAAGTGTTTTATTGCTTTATGACTTCCTAGCAGCTACACAGTTCTAAGAGATATGTATTTTTAACACAAAGATGTTAAAATTCTGTTATGTTTCTGTTTAGCCTGGGAACTGAAGTCAGGTGACAAAGAGTGATGTCACCCAAGCTAACCCAGCAGTGAAATGTGATATTAATTTAAGAATTCTTTCAGAGAGAGACTGTGCATTTTCTATTTTGTCTTGGACCTAGCAAGAATATCCACTCATCATCACCATCTGCCTGGCTCTGTAAGTAAGATTCAGGGCATAGTATCTCTCTTAGATATAGATAGGAATATAATAAAGATTAGTTTAGATGTTTTCTGCATTTATTTGAGACTGTCCTGCAATGTTTTTTTAAAACATTTCCTGTGATTTTGAATTCTGAAGTAACTGTGTTGATTGACTGAGTATTGTCTTGCTCTTTTATTATTTATTATTAAATATATTTAAACCTATCTTTGTGGCTGATATTTGTGAGACATATTTAAGTTCTTAGAGTACTGGCATATGTATTTGGTGACACTGCACAGGCCACTCCTAATAGCCTGGCACTTGGTCAAAACTACCATTTGGATTATTAATAACATTATACAGTAGGATTGGACACTCTTTGTTAAGGGCCTTATAGTAGATGATAAAGAGTTGTCTGGTGACAGCTGGAACTACCTTATAGTCTGGGCAGAAGGGGGCATAGTTAGTAAACCTGTGACAGCCTTTCTCAGGTGTGTGTGTGTGTGTGTGTGTGTGTGTGTGTGTGTGTGTGTGTGTGTGTGTGTGTGTGTGTGTGTGTGTGTGTGTGTGTGTGTGTGTGTCAGCTACTTGGGCAGGGACATGAAGCACTGGTTGGACAGAGAGGGTGCTGGAGGTTTTGGTTTGGCCACTCAGCTGAGATCTCAACCCTATAGCTGTGCCAGTGTGGAGTCTTACACTGGGGATCTGGAGAAAGAGGGAGAAACCAGCCCCAGACTGACTGTGATCTGTATGTGTTCTTAAGGGAAATTGTACTTTACTGTGTGTGTACTTGTCATCCTCCCATTGTGTATGTCACCTACCTGTTTCCAGTGGTGGGGATTGAGGCTCCTTGATTACTGTGCCAGTGCAGGGGTGTCACACTATGTAAACTTAAAAATAATAAAAACTCCACACCAAAAGTCCCAGTTGAATGTTTATTCACCACAGTTTTAGTGCTTTCATTCCAAAACACGGGAACTTCATCAGAAACTGCAACAGAGTAACTTCCTTCCTTTTTAAAAACTCAGAATGAGGGACCATGCCTGGACCAGCAATATTTAAAGAAACACACACTTAAATATACACTTAAAAGTAGATCTAGATGTGCGCACATAAAAATACATAAAATATACTTGCATAAAATATGTTGCATAAAATAAATATATGTCAATAAAAATTCCTTCAAATAATTGATCTGTAAAAAAATGATTTAAAAGCTTTCACAGGAATAAATTGAAAGAAGACGGTGGATGTCTGCAAAGATGCTGCTAGCCTTCCCATTTTCCATTGTGAGTTGTTTGTCTTGACTGAACCAAAATTGCTTGTGTCCAGCTGAACTCATTGGCCAAGAAGGTAGATATATAAGCAGAGAATAATCAATTATAACTTTGATAATCAGAAGATTCTAGATATGTTTAGAAAAGACAGGAATATTATAAGGGTCTTAGTGAGTATGTATGCCTCACACAGGGGTAATGGAGGAATATGTGGATTTTCTATCCCTGTGGATACTAAAGTAAGTATAACCCTTACTATACTTGCCATGGTGACCTTCTGGAGACAGACCAGGGACATGCTAGGTATTTAACAGGGTTCTGCCTCAAGGATACTGCAGCAGTTATTGGATGTATTCCTGGCACATGTGGATCAGTTCATCTATTTCTCAGTGTCACCTTAGGACTGAGCCAGGACTATGCATATATGGAGTGGCACATTTCCCTGAGGTATTCAGTGCAATAGATTGCTCCTATGATGCAATTAATACCCTTCCTGGTCCATGGGGATAGCAGTACCACAATAGGAAAGCCTACCATTTCATCAATTTCCAGGTACACTGTGATGCACAGGGGTGCATCAACAATGGCTCTGCCCAACATCCTGGCAGTACACAGGATTCCCACATCTGGCATATTAACTCACTCTACGGCCTCCCCATTCATGCTAGGATGCCCAGTGGTCATTTTGTTGGTAAGTAAAAAAATACTTTTTTTTTCTTTTTTCTATTATATTTAAGTAGTTATTCATAGTAAAATGTATTGCGGAATACTAAAACACTTTTCTTTGTTTTTGTCCCTCCTTTTCTCTTGTTTTCTGTGTCTCTCTCTTTTTTTTTTGTTTTGTTTTTCAAGTGATGTTGGATATCTGCTGGAACTACAGCTCATTACACCAGTGAGGCATCTAAGTGGAGCTGCAGAAGAGACCTACAACACACCCCTGTCCCAGACTCATGTTGTCATTGGGAGGGTCTTTGTCCTCTTGAAAAGTCAGTGTAGGTGCCTGGGTGAGTCTGGGGGTGCTCTACAGTGTGACCCAGCTACTGCATCTAGGATGTTTACTTTATGTTGCATTCTGCACAACATGATCACATACCAATCCGGTGGTTAAGTGACACATGCTGTCACTGCAGATACTGGTTCAAGTCCCAACATGACTAATGACTACCAGATGACTGCAGTAGTAAGGAACCTCATGTGACAGACTTGTGCATGGCATATGGCTGCATGGTAAAGAGGTGGCATTTAGTCCTGAACTATGGACCATGGCATTCAGATCAGTCTTTCCTTTATTGTAAAAAAATCAAAAAAAAAAAAAAAAGCAGTATAATTGATTCTTGCAGTGGCATTTGTGGGCTATGCTGTGTGGTGCGTGGTCTACTGTCACTGTTCATCTGACATTCCTTCATATCCTTAAATATTTATTTATTTATTTATTTATTTAAGAACAGTTATTCATATTATTGTTTGTAAAAGTTATTCCTGAATGCTCACTGACACATGTTCAGAGAAGTTGTAAGGCATCATATAAGTTATAATCATATTTTGAACTGTTTTTCACAATAATTTCTAGTGAGGTGGATTACCTCAGTATGCACATACTAAGGCACTTAAGTGGTTTAATTATTAAAAAGTGTTAATTCAGTATTAAACATGAGTTCATACCATGCATTTAAAAAAAAACTTATATTGTTTTTATATTATACATTATTTTCCCAGTTTGAAGTATGTTGCCTGTTGAAGTACTGCACATTAGATTATTTTATTTTGTCATACACAATAATCTGTGGCCTCAGAGACAAAAATATCATCATTTGTTCAGTGATGAGGGTAAAGTGGCAAAAGTGTTTGTTTACCTGGCAGGATACTCATTTTAATCTGTAAGTTTCTTGTTAGTGTTTTCCTGAAAACTTGTGCATTACTACTTTGATGTTGCACGTAAATGGCAGATGTAACAATGTCAGTGCATACAACATTAATGGTGTTAATCACTGCAATCTTAAGTTATGACATACAGCTTTCCTTCCACAATTCAATGAGGTTTTCAGCAGTACCTTTATAGAAATAAAATGCATGCAGTTGAAAAGTTTCATAAGTCCCTCCTTTTCATAAACAAATCATTCCCCTTTGATTTTAAACATTTGCTGTGTTTGAGAAGGTCAGACTCTAAATAAAAGAAATGTCACAGTAGGTTAGGGTCAAATGTGTCACACACATCTCCTAAAGATAGGCTAGGTGATGGTCCAGGTGATTTTGAAGAGGGGCTGCCATGAGAGCCGGATGGTGAGTTGATCGATGTTGTGATTTACTTGATGCAGGTGATCCTGCAGACATTGACCTGTCAGTGCTGCTTGACCAGTACTGGGACCTGGAATGAGAGGTTCTGCTAGGAGTAGATGAATGCTGATGTGGCCCGCATTAAATGTGTCGTTTTCACCCAATTATTTACAGTATTTTCTTGACAAGCACTTGAAGTGTCATGTTACATATCCAGGCAGTACTCTGTCCTCTTCCCCTTCCAAACCTCTCTCCTGTTTGAGTCTGATAAGTCCTAACTAGTGTACAAATGGAGGTGGCCACAGATGCTTGGTATGTCACCATACTAAACATCAGTGTGATCATAGCATTATTCGTACTCTGTGCCATTTCCAAGTAGTTCTAGAAATCCTCATGTATATCTTGCAGGACCATAACCATTTTCAGCTGATTCACTGTGACAATGCACTGATCCCTAACAATACCACAACACATTTGCTGCTGTGCATCCATTGCTTTATGTGTTTCCTGGGGTAGCTGTAACAAATTCCTGCATCTGGCTTCCCTTTGTAAAGATGTTGTTGTAGACACTGTTACCTCTGAATGTCTGCCATCATCCCGAAAGTTTTTTTCTATGTTTGAAGATTTTATTTATTTATTTATATTTTTGACCGGGAGTGTCCGACTGGACGTAGGTCCATTTTCAGCGGAGGCCTGGGGAGAAAAGCTCCACAGTTAAAATAAACAGACAGTAGTTACATTGGATTACATAGCGATTAACAATTTACAAAGCAATTACTTACAACATATTTACAGATGAAGAACATAGTCATCAGTAGACAGCTATAATCTTTACCTGTGAAGTACATAATAGACATTAACAAATGTTACAATAAGAAGTTCCTGCTGTATAATAAGTACTAGGCTTATGAGCATCTGAGCTTGCTATAATCAAGGTAGTTAGGGGAGTGGAAAGAAAGGTAGTAGTTGGATGGGGTGGGTGATGAGTGTGAGTTGCAAGGGCATAGCCAGCATGTTTTTAGGTGCGCTTTCAGTAAAGTGGGTGCATGATGGTATGGAGGTAATTGTGGGTGGGAGGGAGTTCCGTAATTTGGCTATGGCGCAAGAGAATAGTGCTTCACCAGCAGAGTTATTGGCTTTAGTGATCTGCAAGTGATTTTTGTTGCTGGATCTTAGTCATCTGGTGGTGCAATAGGGTTGGAGTAGATTCTGGAGGGATGGGACATTTAGTGGATGGTGTACTAGTTTGTGGGTGAGTGAGAGTTGATACCATTGAAGGAGGTGAGGGAGTTCAAGCCAGCCCATTTCAGCAAGTGAGAGATAGTGGTGACTATGGCAGAATGCCCCTGTGGTGAATTTGGTGATTGTATTGTAGCAGGTCTCTAGCTTGTTTAGATTGCATTGCCTTAGGTTGGTATATATTGGAGAGGCATAAAGTAGGGTGGAGATAAGGTGGGAATTTGCTATTGAAATCTTTGCTGCTTTGGTTAGAAGTTCCTTATTTCTGTATAATGCTCCTAGTTTTTTGTGGACTTTTTTATGGTCATGGATATGTGAATGTCAAATTTTAGTTTATTGTCTATTTCCACTCCTAGCAATTTGGTGTGTTCAGTAGGGTATATAGTGGTGTTGTCTTTTGCTGTGATGTTAAAGTGAGAGTTGTTTTGAGTATGTTTGGTGGGTTGGAAGATGAGTAGTTTAGTTTTGTTTGGGTTGAGTATTAATTGGGCATCGGATAACCAAGTTTTAACAGAGGAAAAGGCTTCCTGTGTGACTTTTTGCAGTTTGGGTAGGGACTGGGCTGAGCAGATGATGGTTGAGTCATCTGCGTATTGTATGAGGGTGCCATGTTTGGTGGCAGAGGCTAGATTATTGGTGAAAACAGAGAAGAGTAGGAGTCCAAGGATGGATCCTTGGGGAACCCCTATGGAGACAGGTAGTTGGGGAGATATGTCATTCTGCCATACAACATTTTTGTTGGCGGTCAGACAGGTAACTCTGAAACCAGTTGGTGACTGATTGTGAGAAGGACAGGTTATTGAGGACAGATATAAATTGTTTGTGTGGGACCATGTCAAATGCTTTAGATAGGTCTAGGAAAGTAGCAGAGGAGAGATAGCCATTGTTTTTATGCTGAAAGATAGTGTTAGTAAAGGAGAGTAAGGCAGTGGTGGTGCTATGATTTGGTTGGAAACCATGCTGAGTATTGGAAAGGAGGTTGTTAGTAAGGAGGTAGTCTTAGACCTGAATGTGTATGCATCTCTCTAGTATTTTGGAGAGTGGAGAGAGAATAGCTATGGGGCGGTAATTGGTTAGTTCTGTGGAGGGTCCGCCTTTGTGGAGGAGAATTATATGTGATACTTTCCACAGTGTGGGAACGTAACTTTCTGACAGAGATCGGTTAATCAAGATAGATACTGGGTAGGCCATATCATCAGCTGCGATTTGTAAGTATTCACTTGGGAGGTTGTCTGCTGCTAATTTGGTGGGCTTAAGTTTAGTTAAGAGTCTTTTATGTTGGAGATAGATACAGGAGAAAAATAGAAGGCAGTGGGGAGATTACTAGTTGAAGGTGTGGGCTGGAGGGGAGGGGGGGTTGTGTTGTTTAGCTAGTGATAGTATGGTTTGTGTGAAGTGTGTGTTGAATGAGGAAGCAATATTTTCTAAGGAATGAGGGATGTTAGGAGGAGGGGTACTGACTTTACCTGGGTGGAGGATGGAGTTTATGGAGGACCAGAATTGTTTGGGGCTGTGTTGGGAGGAATCTAGGGCAGACTGGTAGTATTGGAATTGGTCCCATTTTATTAGCTTTTTGACTCTACTATGTAGTTCTAGGAATTTCTGTCTAGTTGAGGGGGTTTTGGTTTTGCTCCAGTGCTCCCAGGCTTTATCCCTGTTTTCCTTTCTGACTTACTGGTTTTCAGTAGCCATGGGGAGGGTTGTGCTTTGATTCTGGAAAGTCTTATTGGGGCATGGTAATTAAGGATGCTCAGGAAAGCAGTATTAAAAAATTCAACTGTGTCATCAAGACTGAGGTACTTTAGAGGATGCCAGTTACATTCTTTGAGGGATGAGATGAATGTGAGTGGGTTAAAGTTTAGTTTTTTACGTATTTGTTGGTAGATGACAGGTTTAGCATGGTATAGGTATTTTTTGAGTAGGAATGTTGGGGAGTGATCACTGAGGCTATCTGATAAGCAGCCTGTTACATATGACTGGGGGCACTTACTGACTATTATCCACTCCAGGGTAGTGTGCTTGCTGGAGTTTTTATTTATCCTGGTTGGCGACTGGACTAGTTGGGTGAAGCCATGAAGGTTTACATAATAGGTTGGATGGTTGCCAGAACAGTATTGCCAGTCAATATTGAAATCACCTAAAATTATAGTTTTTTGGGGGAGATGGTGGGTAGACCAGCTGAGGAGGTTTTCTAGTGGAGGGATGTTTTGGCCAGGTGGGAAGTAGCATCCAGTTATGTTGATGGTTTTGTTTTGGTTTATTTTGAGGTTGGTATATATTATTTCTTCATTGCCTATTTGTGGAGCTGATGATTTTAACATCTGGATGTTTAGATGCTGTTTAAATATTATAGCTACACCGCCTCCTTTCTTGTTTAGCCAGTCTACTCTTAGTATGCCATGACCTGTAGGGAGTATTTGCTCACTGGTAATGTGAGGTTTTAGCCAGGTTTCTGTCAGGATGACTATATCTGGGGAATACAAGTCTATGGTGGCATGGAGTTCATGGACTTTGTTGGATATACTTCTAATATTTAGGCTTAGTAGAAGGAAGTCACTTGGCTTTCTATTGGCTGTAATATGGGAGAAGTTGTGATTTCTAGTCTGATTATGAGGATTGGGGTTGGAGATGGTAGGGCCAGGGTTGGTGTGGATGTCTCCACTTAGGGCTAGTTTTGATATGCATGAGGTTATTAGTTTTCTCAGTTTTTGAATCTGTTTGTTTATAAGGGAAACATTATGATTGTGCTCTGTGGGTAATAGGTATGGTGGGAGGGTTACTATGTTAAGTTGTAGGGATGCTTTATGTTTGAGTAATATAGTTGGTAGAATATGTGGGGGTGCATAGGGATGGTTCTTGAGTTGGTGGGAGGGGAGCTGAGTGAGGGTGAGACATGAGTGGTGGTGTGAGTAGTAGTACAGTGGTAGTGGTTGAGTGGGGGAATGATGGAGCTTTGGTAGGATGTAAGATATGCAAGGAGAGTGCATGCAGTGAGCATAGGTAAGGTATGCTTGTACATGTTAGTTGAGGAAGTGTGATAGTAGTGGGAAGATGGAGGAGGTAGTGTTGGGTTAGCACTGTGGTTGGCTATTGGAAAGATAGGAGGGGTTTGTGAGCGTAATAAAGGTGGGACCACTGGGGGCGGGAGGGAATAGGGGCAGGGTGAGTAGTGAAGCGGGTAGAGACCCTGTTAGTTGCTCTTATGAGAGGGCTGGAAACAATCAGGTAACAGAGTTAACTGATAAATGAACATATGATAGTGACAAGGGTGGTTGTGGTTTTAAAAATGGTGCCTTCCTGGGATTGTCTTAAGGTAATAAACAGGGAAGGGGGAGGGGAGAAGAAGGGTGTGAGCAGGCAGTTCTTTGTACTGCTGCTAATGAGCCAAAGCAAAGACAAGTTTGTGTTTAAGAAACAATCACAATTGACCAAGGACTGCTCTGAAACTGTAAGTCATTTCTTAACCGTTTCTCAGGTGGAAAAACAGGATAACCTTGTATCAGTAGGCTACTGTGGTCTCAATTTAAATGAACAAACACACAGTATTGATCAGTTATGGATACTATTTGCTAACAGAAGGGAATAAGAGAGAAAGTGGAAGATGAGTGTGTGTGTGGGGGGCTGCTTACAAGCCAAAGCAGAGTGCTCTCCAGGGGAAAATGAATATTGGCTCAAACAGGTAGACACATACTCAAAGTTAACATTAGCTGTTTGCAGACAGTTCAGACCTGGACTACGCTTTTCCTACAAGAATGTTAAAGGTGGTACCACAGTTGAATACTTAAGAGTGGTGTTAGGTCTAGAAAAGAAGAGTACAGAGAGGAGTAAGCACTTTGAGATGGTAAAGATATATTATAAATATTACAAAAACAAACTCTGCAAATAGCTACTGTATGTAGCAAATATGTCTTGAACCAACTACTAGTATATGCAGATACTGAGCCAATTGGAAAAACATCTGTTAGAAGAAACCTCAAGACAGTTATGCAGTCACAGATAAAAATATAGCGAGTAGCACTCTGTCGAGGTTGTCTAATGTGATTTTATCCACCAGTAACAGCACAATTATATAGAAATAATTTGACACCAGTATGAGCTGTCTCACACAACACAATTACATGAATAACATTAGTGAGCAATGTGCAGCTATGCAAATAGACCATACTATTATAGTAAAAACAACTTGCTGCAGACAAAATGCTAGCATGGCATAGTAACTTCCAATAATAAAGCATAAATCATATTAAGTGTCTAACACAATTCAACATAAACATATACAGTTGTAAAATGTCTAACACAATTCAACATAAATAAGCATTTACAGTTGTAAAACACTTACTGGAGAGACACTGAGCTTCTCATGGGGCCTATAGCAGAGTGGATTGTAGTTTTAAAAATGGTGCCTGCCACAGGTAATATTTATTAAATTTGAGATACTGGTGTAGAGGTGCAGTGGTGTTCCTCCTGTACAAGGATGAGTGGTATGTCAGTTTGTGATTGACTGTGTGATGCACTGTCACTTCCTGCAGGGTTACTAACATGTTATGGGGTGAGAGACCCTGCCATTAAACTTGGGGACTGTCTGCTACTTCCCAAAGGGTGTCTCATAAACATAACTATGGTAGCATCATCTTCTTCATCTTCACCAGCCTTTCTGCTGATGTTATCCTCCAAATGAATTGGTATAGTAGAACTCTTTGCTTCTGCCCCTGATCCTATAAACAAGATTTGAAGATGTTACTAATAAAGAA
This sequence comes from Protopterus annectens, assembly GCF_019279795.1. Taxonomy (NCBI): domain Eukaryota; kingdom Metazoa; phylum Chordata; order Ceratodontiformes; family Protopteridae; genus Protopterus; species Protopterus annectens. The sequence goes on from NC_056732.1 coordinate 1,390,309,207, forward strand.
AGAGCATACACTAGTCTATACTTATTGAAGAGGTGTGAGGAAACCTTTTGTGGACACATGCACTGTCTTTATTATCATAGATGTGAAAGGTAAATCTATTAATAGTAATTATCATCCGTTTAATGTAATCATTCCATATCATCATTCAGTTATCTATATAAATATATGCTACTGGTTTTAAACCATCTTTCCTGAGCTGACGAGTGCTGCTGCAGATGTTGTCCACAGCTAGAGTCCATATCACTTCTAATTGTTCAATTATTCCATTGCTATAATTTCCTCCATTATAGCCATCCTCATGGATGGAGAGGAGGTAAGACTATTGTAGTATGAACATTCAGATATTAATAATAAATATTTAAATAAACTCGTAGTAAGTGAATGAAATGCCTTCTGTATTTGTACTAGTACTATCAGTAATATTATGGAAAAAAGAAGTGAAATACAGGTAAGCAACAATTGTCTTATGTATTCTCTTTCTAGCCAACAAAGAAATTGAACATAACCGGCATTAGCAGAATAAGAGAACAGTTGTTTGGTTGAAGCTGCTGGTAAGCATGAATAAAGTAGTAAACAGTATTGTTTGTTTTACTGATTTCATTAATATATATAAATATATATATATGAAGGTAATTTATAAAGGATGGTATTTGAACCATTACCGTGCATTCAGTACATTACTGTAACCAAGTATAAGAGATATGTCAGTATATAAGTCCAGTATTATGTCTTTAACTGATTTAATTAATGTATGTAAAGAAATAATCTGTAAAGAATGGAAAATAAATCAATACAGTGCATTCAGTACAATATATAACTGCAGTAGTCTGTTATTAACTGATTTTATAAGATGCAAGAATTTATAAAAGGTGTTTTAAATACAGTATTGCAAACAAATGCATATCAGGTACAAATATGATCATTTATGTTTGTATCGTAGACTGCATAATGTAAACCCCACCAGAACTTAATAGCAATGTACTCTTTCTTCCCAACTACGCATAAGCACTCCCCATATAATTTCATCCAAAGTATGCATAAGCAGATCTCATCATTCTTCCCATGAACACATAAGCACTTCACAAATTATCAGTCTGATGTCTGCTTAAGCACTTCCAGTAAATTCTGTTTTACTTTAATAAAGATAAAAATAAATTGTTTTAAAGTAAGCAGTTGAATGCTGTGTAACATGATGTGTAAACTTATTGTGTGTATTTTCTCTTTTATCCCCTCCTTTTTACTCTGTTTTTCATAGTTAAATTATGCATTCCTGTCTCTTTTTATATTTTCTTTGTCTCCCATTTCTGTTCATTTTTTTACACATTCATATCCCTCAGGAGCAGTATTCACCTCTGTCTGTCCAGGGATGTACGCACAGGGTTGGGCAATGACACTGGTCCTGCAGGCACCCTGGCACCTGGCAGTCTGGCATGCCTAACTGAATGGGGGCTTTGTAACTTGGTTGAAGATGTGCTGGAGCAGGTTATGGACAGATGAATTCAGCCAGTTGAAGCCTGTCTTCACTGGGTTCAAGATATGCTGTCACAGATGGTGCTGACAGCATTGGGGTCCTCCATTGCAACACCATCTGGTAGTGGAAATGTTTGAGCTGCTGTAAACTGGGGACTCTTGCTGGCACCCCTCCTAGTCACCCCTTCTTCCCTTATCCTTTGTTTTACATCCTTTTACTCATTTCTTACCCAGACTACCCTCTTATAAAAACAAATCTTGAAAAAAACAGGGGGTGTCTATACCCCACCAAAAGCATTGTGCTTCTCTTCTTCCACCTCCACCAGCAAGATCCTCTTGATGTGTTGCTTCTGTGTCCCTCTCTTTGATATGTCTGCCCTTTTTCATAAGTCTAATTACAGGCTTCAGACTGCTGAAATCATCTCCTCAAAAGTCATCTTCTAGAAATGTGTATGCAGATGATTTTCTAATAGTCAAGTTTCCTAGAAAATAACTTGCCATAAAAGAGAAGGTAGTACTTCAGATGTTCTCCTTTTATCAGGACAAAGAGGGTGGTTAGTGAATGTTTTCTTTCTCAATTGTAGGACCTGTAGGATATGATTCTGTATACTGTTCTGTCATTATCTTTGATATATTGGCTGCTTACAGTGTATCAACATGAAAGACCAAAAGTCATCTTGGCCAGTCTTTGCTGCCTCAAGGAAATGTGAATGTAGGTTCGTCCTTTTCTGAGCTCCTCTTTGTCCTGGTGATGGATACTACAGCCATTTGTCAAGACAACTCTCTGTATCTCAAAGCTTGGATCCTCCGGTTGCTGCATTCTGACTAGCAAGACTGCTGGTGGTGATTTTAGAAATGCAAAAGACCATTAAGGAACCCTCCATTCATACATATTCACACAGAGCCACACATATGCATATACATATATACATATATTTATATATATATATATATATATATATATATATATATATATATATAGGTGCATAGGTGGATACTAGGCTATCAGCCCAAGGGTCTAAGTAAGCCTAGCCAACAAGGTTCCCTGGTTTACGCCATCCAAGAAAGTTAATTTCCTGTGCCCCTGTCGAGCTGAGCCACAGACGTGATCTCTGGGGTGTATTTCCTATTTCCCATCCACTCATCAAGATTTTTTTGTTTTATGCTTTGTGGGTGCCCTTAGAATCAATGGCAATTTTGTTTTCGTAGCTAGCTTTGGAGGATCTTATAAGGGATCTCTTACTGAGGCTGACCAGACAGCTCCTCCACTCATGGGATTTTATGATCTTTTGCAATAGTTTCTTCCTTCTGTTGTAGAGTTTGTTAATGGCAGGGGACCACCAGATAGGCTTTCTTTTTTTTTGGAGGATAGCGTCTTGGTTCTGTTTGGGATTGCATGATCCATGCACTCGTGTAAGTGCTTATGGAGTGCATTTGTGTAGGATTCAGCAGTCATAACTATATTGTCCATCTGCATGGGTGTCATGAAGTTCGCCACTTCTGTCTTAAGAGGCATGAAGTTGGCTTTGGAGAAATTTTTTACCGTGGTTTCCTTAATGGTGGGTGGGAGCGGGATGTGGATATCTAAGGTGATTAGCTTATGGTCGGATCTGACCAACGAGGAGTTGATTTCAGGTGTGGAACAGCAGTCAGTCATGTTGGTAATGACTAGGTCTAGGATATTGTTGCCCCTGGTGGGGGTGTGGATAAGTTGATCCAGGGCATTGGAATTTATGAATTCCAGAAAGTGCTGAGCAAAGGAGTTGGTACATAAGTAGTTTTCCCAGTTAGTGGTGGGGTAGTTGAAATCGCCAGTTATTAGGGTGTTTGTTGAACCCTAATATTTTCCAGTATATCAAGAAAAGAGGAGTGGGAATCCTGGGGCATGGTGGGGATCTGTAGCAAGCTACAATTTGGATTACAGTTTTGCCCAGAGTTAGTTGCACTTGGATAACCTCAGATGCATTTTGCTGTGCAACTAGCCTGGTGATGTGGATATCCTTAATGAATATGGACACACCTCAGCCTTTGGTGTTCTGGTCCAGGTTAGATGGCCAGAAAGTGTGGTATGAGTTATAGCCTGGTAATGCAGGGGTGCTCTCTAGAGCCTTGAACCAGGTCTCAGTCACTGCACGGATATCGATGTTCTCCATTTTAAGGAGTGCCTCAAGTGAGTGCATTTTGAGATTTAGACTTCTATCTCTGAGTAGCATTATCCTCAGTTTTTGCTTGCCTGTTCCAGTTACGGTGGTGAATTTGTCATTTGCACCTTGCCTAAAAAAGGCACTATAGGAGCGGCAAGAGCCTTAGGCAGCATCTGGAATCCCAGGGGCAACAGGTGCAGGCCATCTCTGGCAAAGCATCATGGTCTGTCAACCATGTCGTCCCAGGCAGACAAATACTGGATCTCCTTAGAATGACACCAGAAGCTTAGCCAATTGTTGAAGTCAATCATTTTGTCCTTGCACTGTGGTATCATTCTGGCAGGATGCTACTCAGGGCTAGGGTCATACCTGCTTAGGCTACAAGATCGGAGAGCTCTTCCATGTCTCTTTTCATGTAGTCCAGGGAGGTACATCTTAGGTTGTTCACACCAACATGGACAATAACAGAGTCATATTTGTACCTGTTGTGGAGTGACCTGAGTGCGTGGGTTATGTGGTGGATCCTGGCACCTGACAGGCAGCTGAGTTGTTTAGCCTTGTGAGTGGGACATCAGTGTGCCTGACTATAGAGTCATCTATGACTAGTGTGTTAGGTACATTGGTTTGCCTTATGGGCTGTGGTTTATTGGCACACTGAGTCTGTGGGCTATGTGTCATTTGGGTTGTGTTGGGGGGGTGGAGGTTGCTTGCGTTTCTGCTTTGGAGGTCTCTGTTGCTTGAGCAGATTATTATTGAGAGCCTCTGCGAATGTTTTTGTGTTTCTTTGTGTGGACCTTGGTGGTGTAGGTTTAGTGGGACTATGTGATAAGTGCAGTGTGGTGCAAGTGTTTACCTTCTCTCTTGACTGTCAAGTTCAGTCTTGTTTGTTGAGAGCTTTACCCCCAGTTTGGCTAGATAAGTGCATCTCTCTCAGGTCGTGGTGTTGGGTGGTAGGAGGAGAGGGTTGTCTTTGTACATGACGCAATTGCTACATTACCTCAAGATGTCCAGATTCATCAGATGGACAGGAGAGAACACTGGGAGCTGGCCCTTGAACATGACTGAATAAAAAACTACTTTCCTCTAGACAAGTGAGGAAAGTGAGTATAAGAGCTGTTTTTCTCTAAACAAATGAGGAAAGTAAGTACAAAAACTGTTTTCCTCTAGGTAATGAGGAAGGTTGAGTGCTGTAGTAATTTGTAGCTTATTTAGTGCTAGCAACAAGTTCTGAGCAAGTACTGAGCATGAATAAGGAAATTCAAGTGCTAAAACTAAAAATTTGTACCTGGATCTTGTGGTAGAGAGGCTACCTAGTGATTACCATTCCCATTGATAAGCTAGAATGCTTCCCTGCAACACAGAAAGGCTTTGGGGCTCAGAAGCTTACAAACAGTCCTGGATACAGCAAATCTGTATCTGTACTAGACTAGTTACAGGAAAGGTGTGAAACAAGCGCAAACACAGGCTTTTAAACCAGAAATTTGAAAGAGATGGAAAAACTGCCCAAAAGACCAATAAACTACAATTTCTATAGTAGTAAAAATAAAGCAAATATATTCCATTAGGAAGTGTTTATATATATATATATATATATATATATATATATATATATATATATATATATCCAGGCAGACTCCTGATCACAACTAACTTTAGTTTTAGCCCAGACAATGTTGATATCAAAACAGACAAAATGCAGCCATTGCAATGAGTAGAACATAGTAGTAAAAATAAAGCAAATATATTCCATCAGGCAGTGTTATATTTGCTTGCAAACAAAAGCATAAGAAAGCATTAAAACCAAATTAGGAGATACATTTACATTGAATTAATACCAAATGCAAGGGATGTGTTTACAATATGTACATAAATAACAAAGGGAAAAGGTGGGGGAGGTAAGGGGAAGGCAAAAGTAAGATAAAGTGATGTGGAAGTAAGGGGAAAGGGGAATATATCAGGTTGAAGAAGGGATGTAGTCAGATTCTGCTGTTATCTGGAAATGAAGTAGATGAGGAAGTTGATGTAAGTTGAAATCACCTGGTTTTATGTCTTATTTGAAAATGGTTACATTTTGCTTGGTCTGAAACAGGATTTTGACTGGGTGTGGAATTTGGGAGATGTGGTAATGTTCTTAAGATGCGGAGAGAGTTATTGTCTAATTTTGGGACCTAATTTAGAGAAGCTGTGCCTGATGCATTGAAGTTTGGATTTTGAGTTTTCAAGTACCGACTCATTATGGTTTTGACTTGTGAGATTGTATGAGTGTATTCTTCATGAAAGTTGGCAAGGAAAGAGAATGAAGATAGTTAATTGTGGGAGTTTAAAGAATTGAGAGGCTAATAGGAGTTTATGCTTTGACTGGAAGTCCTTTTTGTTTTAGTTAATGTCTTGTATTGTTCACTTCTTTGGAAGAGAGTGATGATTTGGCATTTTTTGGATATAGTTTGAACGGTTTTCCTCATTATTTTTTTGGCATTAACAATTAGTGGTAGGCCATATTTTAGCTGTGACAGAAAGATGCCCTTCCTCAGATCATGTAGATCTGGTTGTGTGGGACAGCAAACGGGAAATTATTTGGCCCAGTATATGAAGTAGTTGATTTTATGTCTAGTTTTGTCATGGTGGAAGTGAAATGTAAGGGATATATCGAGCCAGATGCCTTGGTACTTAAAGAACATGACATTTTCAATATAGGAGTTGTCCAAGTCTTTAATTTGTAAAGGGCTAGTAATTTTGGATAGTTTTTCTTTTGTGATAAATAGCATGTATTTAGTATATATATATATATATATATATATATATATATATATATATAAATTGAAAAAAAAAACTCCATCTGAGTGACTAAGTGGATGGAAAGGTATTATCTTCCCACAGAGCTGGTGAGTTTACATGCCATCCTGGTTATCTTAGCTGACTTTTTTTATGAACAAGGTATATGTATATCCGTATGGAGGGCATGATTCTGTCTCAGCCCAAGTGGGTTTAGGCAGGTCCTGAAGATAATCCACCATTTCCATCTGCAAATGAAATCACTCCTTTGTTTGAAATTTAAACTCCACAGCAGATACTCTCACACATACTGCTGCTAAGCCATCTGGCTTGGTGAGTTTCATTTTTTTCTCTCTTAGAAGATATCATTTCTCATGGCCATTACATTTACCAGTTAGATTTTGGAGCATCAGGCTTAATATATAGGGAGATGTCTGGTTTCCCACAAAGTCTCAGTAATCTTTAGAAGAAATTCTCACTTCTTCTAAATGCAGTTTCTGAGCTATCATTCAGACAGCCATCTTTCTCATCTCATTTTCAAGTGTGGAATATAGAGTAAAAGGTCCTGCATATAGTGTTAGAGAGATGTATGGATTTAGAAGGAGAGACCAGCTATTTATCTCTTTTGCTCTGGATATTGAGGGTTTAACACTTGTTAAGCAAACTCTTTCCAATTGAATTGCCAACAGCAGTCGTCATTCAGTCAACTGACATTTCGCTAACACAATAAACATTCATTTTTTTCCAGTCATTTAAGTTTTATTATAAATCATCAAAATACAATGTCTATATAAATCAGAAAGCATAATTAATTATTTACATTAACAGAAAAATTCATATAAGATGAAAAGGAAAAATGAAAGAAAATGAAGTTAAACAAAAGAGTGAGGAACATATGAGAGAAATGTATAACCCTTTTAAAATATCATTTAGTCATACAGGTTAGTGCAAAACTATGCCATCTCTGATGTAGCTGTTAAATTATTAAAGAAGTTAGCAGTCACCTAGTAAAAGAATAACCATTCATTTTGTCAGAACCATAGCTTGTCTTCCACTTATGGAATAGAAGTTCCTTTGGCATTTTTTGGGTTCAGGACTCAGAATCTGAAGCTTTATTTTTCATTTGGTCTCTGTCACTTTCTGGCTCCTGCGGCCCTTTCCTCAGTTTTGGTGGATTAGACACTGCATGGAATTATTCCCACTGATCATCAAATGATGAGACATCAATCATTTCTGTATCAGTTATCCTTTGAGAGACATTTTAATTAACTTTCTTCAGTGACCATATTGGATAGCCACTCCAAATGAACTAAGAAACGTATCCTTTATAAGAATTCTAAGTTATAGCCTTATTTAGTTTTTATTTTATTTTTCTAAAGGAGCAGTCCGCTCATGGAGTTAGAATTGAGAAGCAGAGCTAGGCATGGTCTTCTCATCGTTTGCTGAGATTACATGATTTCTGCTACTGGGGAGGTAGGTAGGGTCTGCTAGGTACTGGATGTTGAGAACTTTGAAGAACTGCCGTAACATGGTTGTCAGGAAATCTTACTGGTTAAGTGTTGTGGATTTTGCAAGCATTTGACATACTGGACCTCACTTATTATGAAATTAGTTCTCTTCAGGGGTTTGATAAAAGTTCAAGATTGACTACTGAGATAAAGATGAAATCTTAGAATTGTTACCCATTACATAAATTTATTTTGATGATAAAATAGTACATGAAAAGTATTCACATACCTGTTGTTTTGCAGAATCAGAGACTCGGAATTAGGCTTTGTGTATAATTCTACTGCAATAGAAATGAATCGCTACTCTTCTCATTAAATCATATACTACCTATAACCACAAATGTATAAGGTACTCATTTTAAAATATATTACTGTCAGTTAATTTTTGATGCATTTTAATAATGCAGTAAGGACTGTATAGAGCTCTTTTGATTTTAGACTTCAGTTTTTTAGTTCATTTTTGTTTTTTAGAAGCTAGAAATGGATCCATTTTCTTGGCGTGCTATTCTCTGATTGGATATTGTGGTCTGCCTTTCATTGTTTAGTTTTTCTTTTTTACTTTGTATTCATTTTAATGTTAAATATGCATTTTAGTATTGTTTTACCTTAAATGTAAGTTTGAGTTTGGGGAGGTATTTCAGGAGGGTCAGGGTTTTTGGTGTTTTGTGTGTGTGTGTGTGTGTGTGTGTGTGTGTGTGTGTGTGTGTGTGTGTGTGTGTGTGTGTGTGTGTGTGTGTGTGTGTGTGTGTGTGTGTGTGTGTGTGTGTGTGTGTGTGTGAAGTCTACTGTTAGTTTTTAATGAGTAGTGTAAATATGGTAGGTTCAGTTTATGTTTAGTTGAACTGATCATGTGGGTATACTATACATACTTTGATGATAATATGGGTAGATTGGTAATAAATTGAAAAATAATACACTAGGTCTGAATAAACATTTTATTACATTCCTATATCTATGTCAGTTGTTACGATAAACATGTATCAGCTGTAGCATTATAATTTGTCTGCCTGGCTGAGATTGAAAAGCCCTTCATATACAGTTTTCAGGTATTAATACATAATAAACAAATAATATAAATGTTCAGATATTCAAGTTTCTAAAGTATTTAGATAGACTACTTTCCAAAGATACTTTGTTTTCTTTATATGACAGTAATAAAAATCTTTACTCACAGGCTTATAATTTCAGCTGGTATCACCACTGTGGCTTTTATGACACATTTAAAAATATTGCCTTGTTTTGGAAATTGACAGTAAACTTTATTGAGTTACTCAGTAGTGATTCAAGGTTACTCATCAGTAGGCTGTACCAATTCCTGTCACATTAGCCTGTGGCCAAAGCAACCCAATGTTATCTCACTACTACAACTTCCTGTGTCAGTCATAAAATTTACTGTAGACAACCAGAAAATTAACATATCATTAAATCCAGTACTTGAAAGAGCATCTTTTTCGTAATATTACCTTCAAAAAATATGCCAAGTCTTTTCACTGGGAGCCTAAGAATGACCAACATCAGATTATGGTAAAATTGGGCCTTAGGCAGGGGGAATGAACCAGGGTCATCCTGGTGTCCCATTACTTGTCTTTTTACCCCAATTACTATAAACGCTGCTCAAAACTGTCAGAATGCATGTGATTTAATTTAAAGTTTTAATTTAAATATCCTTTGTCGACCAGGTTTGTCTCACTAGGCTAGTAATGCCTTTTCAGGGGAGACCCTTGGAGGTATTTAAACCACTAGGGGAAATTTGGCCAGGGCATTGGGTAGCTTCCCCCTATTCTTTTTCATAGCTCAGATTGTGTAAACGATCAAACAGACATATTGGGGATTCAGTTTAACATCTCATCTAAATGATGATAAACTCAGGAGTGCAACACCCCCCCCCAAAAAAAGTGCACTTTAGTAGCAGTAATTCTTCTACATGATGTGGGAGTAGAATCTGCAGCCTTCTACACCAAAGGAAAGTATGCTACCTGACAGTACTTTGAAATTCTCTAGCACAAACACTGACAGCTATTTGCTAAACAAAACAATTGTACATTGAAAACAGACTTAGCATGAGCAACAGTAAATGTCTCTGAAACTTGCATTCCTTGAAAATGCTCGGAAATTCACTTTCCTTGAAAATGCACCCCTGTAGTTTTGAAGATTTTTTCCATTAAAGAAATGAAACAAAATTAACAAATAAAAGACAAAATTACCAATTTCATCACAAATCAGCTGTGCACGCACAGTGTGTTTAAATCTTGCATGTGTTTTACTGAAGACGTATGATGCACATGTGGCTGCCTAGTACTGGATCTGTCTCTGGGAATGACAAGGTGTCGTAAGCATGGCAGGGAGTGTGTGACCCTGTGTGTATGTGCTAATGTTGCTGCTGCTGCACATATGAACGCTTCATCATGAACTGAGTGGTTCATAAAACAAGTCATAAACTCACAATGACTATTTCTTTATTTTTAAGGCAATAATGATGCAGAATTATAAAGTCCTGAGTGAGACCCAGCTGACGCAGGTGCTAGAAGGGCCAACAAAAGAAATTTATAGTCAGTGCCTAACCCTTTCTGCAGGGAGTGATGTCATTCCAACCACTGTAATGCTAACACCTGCTGGTGAACCTGGTGCATGACACGCACAGCGACAGGGATGTGCTCCTGACTTTGATAAGCTGTGTTCACACTGCGGCTGTCATTATAGTCACAATGTTAACATTGCCACAGTGTGGCCGTCATCACATTTCTGCAGAAGTACACATAGGCATCAAAGAGAGAAAGAGAGAGTATCAGGCCCTCACTTTAGCAAGCACACATGTCAACCACCATGGGAGGGAATGAGCTACAGATACAAAAATTAAGCCTTGCTTTTGACATCAGGAATGGAAGCATAATGGAGTGATAGCTGGTGCTATATTAGGCTGGAAGAAGCAATGAATACGCCATATACATGTCTAGATGGTTAAGGCAAGTCTTGGATAAAAAAGAATAAATTATCTAAGAAGAGGGTTTCACAAAGCTGGATTCTGACTCTAAAATATATATTATTTTGTATGCTATGTCAACTATTTTTTTTTTCTTGGATGAAGATTTACTTTTACTTGTTTCATAATTTTTATCTTTAAACCAATGCCAATATTACATGCTTAATAACAGTATTATTATGCAGAATGGAAGGGCTAAGTTTACACTGCAAACTGCATTTGGTTTAGGATTATTTAAAATAACAGCATCTATTACATATTATATAAATACTGTATAATTGGTGGTAGAATCGTAATGCAATCATAACTTTTTCTATCTCTAACACTAGGTTCTATGATTCACTTCCCAGGTTCAGAGCCTGTAGGTCCCCCGTAGGTCTACATAGGGTTTTATATGTTTTCTGGCTGCATCCAATATCCAAACATCATATAATTAGGTGAAGTGATGAGCATATACCCACAATTCAGTGCAAGCACTTAAACCTGTGCCTGAAAATAGCAGAATGAAAAGAAAAGCAAGCAAATTAAGACAATAACATAAACAATATAAGCTTTCACATTACAAATGCCTAATTGAATACATAAAACAATTCACAGAATGCCAAAGTTTATATAGTAGTTATCTGACTTGACGTAGTAATCATAATGTATTTCTTAAACTTTCAGTAAATTTAAAATTTAATATATATCAGTAAAACAGCTCAATCATTTTACAGTAGGCTATATCTTTTTCAGCACTAGTTTAATATTAGCATCAGTCTTCGGTGCAAGTTGATTATAAGCCTTTAGTAAAGTTATCCATCTGTATTCGTGCAATTCTGTTAAAGAGTCTGATCTCTGCATCTGAGATTTGGATTGGTTTTCCTAATCACTCTAAAGAGGAACTAATGCTCTGCAGATACATCATGTATATGCTTTGTCTCATCGTCACTCAGAACAAAACACCTGATACCTGAATCATGTTCAGCCATTCTGTCTTTAGGCTGACAGTTTGTTTTGCCTCTATAAACTGTAGTAAATTTAATACATGTAGATAAATATATAACATTCCAAAGCAAGTGAAAAGTTCTCATAGAAAAAAACATAAAAGGAGAAATAACCACAAGAGCCAGGAAAACAAGAGTCTCCACTGTGTACAGAGGACAGTTTATGGGATATATGCAGATTACCCCTAAAGGACATATAAAGGTTTCAGCTCCAAGACTTATGAATGTCCAAGGATATTTTATTTTTTTAAGTCTTTATTGAAATGTTCAGGCCAACAAAGTCAAACCCCAGTAGCTGTAGACATGACATGTTTCTCCCTTTTTGTGCTCATCTGTACATTAAGTAAATAGTTTGTCCATTCTGTGGAAACACTCATTATGAAAAAGCTTGATGTCCATAACATTAGGGTGGCTGCAAAATATCCCAAATAAAAATCACAACATACATTGTGTGCCTTTTTGTTTTACAAATACATTGGAGTTTATTCACCCAGTAACAAGTATAGAGTACATGCTGTATGCGACAGATTTAAGAAATATTGCTGCTGTGAAATAATTCTTTGTGGCTGCTATATTTTTCTACAGTGTGACACATTTGGTGACATTGCACAGAGCCTATATATTTCAACATAACTGTCAATGTTTGAATGAAGGATGTCATCTTTTGCAGAGATTATTTACTTTGTACTATTAGCTTATGTAAGAGATTTGTTTAGTATTTTGCATCTATACTGAAGATAATATGATACGGAAACAAGCTTTTACACCACATGTGGACTGCATGGCTGGCATACTCTATGCAGTTTCATAAACAGTACATAATATTTGGATCTTACGTAACTGATAATTTCATAACTGCGGTGGTGGTACTACGGTAGTGCTGTCGTCTGACAGTAAGATGTTGTCCCATTCGATTTTCAGCTAGAGCGTCTTCTGTCTGGAGACATGCTTGAATGGGCATACCTTCGTTGAAGGTTGTGCATCAGGGCTGGCGACTCGGCACATAAAAATCTACTGCCAATCATTAGCGGACCGGAGTTCTGCTGTGGCGATCCCTAACCGGGAAAAGCCAAAAGACACAACAACGTAAATGATAATGTCAGTAACTGTTCTTTATAGCAATTGCCTTATACTGTCCCATGCATTCCTGAATTCACTTACTGAGTCTGTGTATGCTATATCCTCATAATGACTGTTTCCAATTAGCTAATACTTGTTTTGTGAATAATTATTTCCAAGAATCTTCAGAGCATATATGTTTGTCCATAAATAACTATTTTTTGAAAATAAGGTTTGTATATTGCAGTTAAGGAGGTTATATGCAATGTTACTGTTTGTAACTTACAGTTTGTTTGATAAAGGAATATGTGCTGTACTGAATAGGAATACATTTCATGTTGGGTTCATTTGATAAGTTATTAATTACTATGTTGAGGGAAGTAATTTGATGTACAACTATGATTTAAAATTATTATAAATATGTCAGAAAATGAAATGCTGCAATTGCATTGCTTCTTAGCATCCTGAAAGTACAGTCTTAGCTGGCCATGTCATGCTGAAATGTTTGGGAAAAGAAGTGGCCCTTCATCATCAGTGGAACTGTTATGTGGACTAAGTAAACTACAGTTTTAAAATGACCTGTGATAAATGTTAAGATATACAGATTCTATATCATCTCCTAGAAAAAAATGCGTATCCTAAGAGTAAGGCAAACAACAAACAAATTAATAACAACCACACACACACACAAGATAGACACAAAATGCAATGCATATTGTCTATTTTGTTGCATAATTGAAACAATGGTGTCGCTTGTCTCATACATTCAAAACAGAAGACGAAGCAGTGTATCGGTTCAAGATATTTATTGTACATAAACATTATCAGGAATTGTAATTGGAACATACATTCAAGTTAACTGATTCACTCATTAATTCAAACACACTCGCATGTGCATCTCCATTCATGCCTGCATTCACTCTGGCTGATGGTACAAAACGGCACTGCCCTCACACGTGCTGAACATTTATATGCATGTGCTATCTAGCTCAATAGGAACATTACACATAATGATCTACATCCTCCCTCTTTGATTTGTTCGACAGTTGGGAGGGTGGCCTAATGGTTAAGGTGTTTGCCCTTAAAAACTGCAGGTGGCAGGTTCTCACAAGGGGATAAGGAATAGGCTTTAAATGGCTGCGGCTAGGGCAGTTAAAAGTAGTATAACCCTAACCTACCTATGCAACAGGAGAACAAGACAATGAATATGCTAGATAATATTTCAATATTAATAGCAAATCAAACTCAAGTTCAAGTCGCTGTTGATTTTGGAGTGGGTTTGGAAATACTACCCAATCTGGTTATGTAAAAGCTGTGACTGGGATTAACAACAGGGACACTCTCTGGGGAATTTTTCTTACTAGGAACTTCAGGGATAACATCAGGATTATTTAAGTAAAATATACTATCCTGTGGAATGGGAGCAAGTCTAAGGTTGCTCTGAGAAATAATCTTTGGCACAGGCTATCTGCTGCATCATCGGTTCAGAAACTGGAAATATATGTCTTCAGCGTCTTCTAAATTCCATTCCCTCTGATTGAACAATACAGGATATCAGTTTCTCACAGACATTTTTGATAATACCCACTCAGTTGTAACCTTTGGTTGTTTGCATCCTTACGGTTTCTCCTTGTCTAAGACGTTTGCTAGGTTTATCGTAGTATGACTTTTGTGACTGACATTCAAAAGTTGGATTTTGATCACTTTGTTGTTCTTTGCATTTGGAATCAATAGTTGTTTACTCATCGGTAAGGTAGTTCTCTGGCTAGACATTAATCTCTGAGCAGGTGAACCAAGTAAGTTATCTCGGAGAATGTTTCTTAGATTGAAAAGTTTAAGGAAAACATCAATACCATCTCTCTTAGATTTCTCTTATAAACATTTTGTACTTTGGACTGCACACTCAGCTAATCCGTTTGACTGAGGGTACTCAGGACTACTAGTAACAAGGACAAAGTCCCAAGCCTCAGCAAATTTCTTGAACTGCTGACTGGTAAACTGCATACAGTTGTCCGATACAACTTTGTGTGGGCTACCATGCATTGAAAAATGTCTCTTCAACTTGGTAATAACAGTGCTGGATGTTAGATTGGGAAGAAGTTCAATTTCAAACCCGTTCAAGTAAGAGTCTACTAACACTAAGTAATGTTGACCATTCCATTTGGAAATACCAGTAGCAACTCTCAACCATGGTTCTTCAGGAATCTGGTTTAGCTGAAGTAGCTCTTTTTCTTGGTGTGGCTTCTTTATATCTTTGACTTAGAAGGCCAAAATACTATACCTCTTACCCTTCTTTTTTAGTAGAATCGGTAAGCGGGTATCCATGATGTAGAATCTTGATATATTCTTGTTGTAATGCTGAAGGAATAACTACTGTAGGACCTTTCATGATGATTCCATCTTCCATCATGAGCTCATCTTGGTAAGGAAAATATTTCTGGACATCAGGTGGAAGACTGGTTTGTTGCACTGGCCATCCTTGACTAATAGCATGTGTCAGCTTCTGAAGAACAGGGTCTGAAACTGTGTGTTGTCTAAGTTGATCAAGATGTGATGAGGAAAATTTTTGACATCCATAACTTCCAAGTCTGGTTTCTCATTGTCATGCTGTTCTGTTCTTTTTCTGGGTGCTCTTGACAAAGCATCTGTAAGGTATAAATATTTGCCTTTTGTGTGACAATAATGAAATTATACTTTTGTAAATTTAACGTCATGCATTGCAAATGTGCTGGGACTGAATGTATAGGCTTTTTCACAATTGTCACTAAAGGTTGGTTATCAGTGTCTATTTGAACAGGTTTGCCATAAATATAATCATGGAACTTCGAACATACGACCACTACTGCCAAAAGCTCTTTTTCAATTTGTGCATACTGCACCTCAGTTCAGGTTAAAGTTGTGGATGCATAGGCTACTGGTATGCCTTTTTGAAGACACGCTGCACCAAGACCATACTTTGAAGCATCATATGAAAGAGTTACTGGTTTGTGAACATCATAATATCTCAAAGTGGGCGGACTGGCAATTTTCTGTTTCAAAACTTAAAATGCTCTTTGGTGTTGTTCTAACCAGGACCAGTTTACATTTTTGTGTGTCAACTCACATAACGGTGCTGAAAGCTCACTCAAGTCTGGGATGAACTTTCTTAAGTAGTTGAACATACCTAGAAAACATTGCAAATATGTGCATTGTCTGGAACAGGCATCATAAGAATTGCTGCTTGCTTCGATGGATCTGGTTTTAAGCCAATAGAGGTAAATAAATGACCCACATAAATAACTTCTCTCAGCAGCTTGAATTTACATTTCTGAGGATTCAGTCTGACTGACTTTACAATCTAGAACTTTCCTAAGGTTTCTATCATGTTCGTCTTCGCCATTGCCCCTACAATAATGTTGTCTACTATGATAGCACATGGACAACCTGAAAAAATTTGCTCCATCACACGCTGAAAGACTTCACTGGTAGAATTTATCCCACATGGCATTCTCAAAAATCTGTACCTTCCAATTGGCATACTGAAAGTAGTTAACAATGAAGATTTGTGATCCAGCTAAATTTGCCAAAATAAACTGTTTGCATCTAAGACTGAAAAAATAGTGGCCTTTGGCATGACAGCCACTACTTCTTCAAATGTGCCCATCAGATAATGAGGACATTTAAGCACTTTGTTTAAATCTCTCAGATCAATACATGTTCAAATATCATCTGAGCTTTTCTTATGAGCTACGACCATGCAGGATATTCATTCAGTCGGTTCTTTTACTGGAGTTATCACACCTGAATTCACCATTTTGCCTAGTGCTGTTTTTACTTTGCTTGCATTGCTACTGGATATTTTCTTGCTGGTCTTACAGCTGTGCTTACTTCATGGCTTAACCTCATGGAATATGCGACTGGTAGCTTGCCAAGCTCATCTTTAAAAATATCAGCACATTCATGAACAATATTCTGTGTAAAACTATAGTGGTTGTTCAGACTTCCTTATTAAATGAAATTGGTCCCATTCTCAAACTATCTTTGAGGCCTAAGAGTGACTGCACATGTCTTTTGACTATGTAATACTGCAAGTCATAGCTGTTCCTAGCAGAATGACATGTGAGAACTACTGATTTCTTCACCAACATAAGCAACAAGTTTTCCACATTTTGCTGAATAAAGTTTCTCACTAGCTTTCCCCTTGGCAAACATTTGTGCCAATATAACATTGCACTTGGACCCAGTGCCTACTTTAAGCTCTACAGGTTTCCCATTAATCTGAACAGTACAAAATATTTCACCTTTAGCTGTCAGGTTACCAATTAGCTGATAGTTTACTGAATTAATCATTTCATCAATCACAGATACACCATCAACAAAGAAAGTTTGCTTGCGGCTTTCTAACTGATCTACTTACTTCTTTGGATGCTCTCTTTTATTAAAAGTATGTGCTAGTTTAGACTAAATTATTCCACTTTTTACATTTGTGACATTGCTGAGCAAAAGCTAAGCATTTTTCTCGTTTAGGCTCATGGCTGCCTCCACAATTATGAAAATTGACAATAAGATTACTTGTAGCTGCCCCATTTGATTCAAAACTGGGTACTGCCACATTCTTTGGCTTATATCTCTTATTCATCTTAGCTTTGTGTCTCACACTATCAACATTTGCACTAGTAAACATTGTATGCATGCTTTTCTCAACCATAAGCCTATTTGTGTGCTTTTCTGTAAGCTCATATATTTGGCAAATCTCTATAACTTTGCTTAACATTAAATCACTATCTCAAAGTAAAATCTTTCTCACTGCATCATTATTAACACCACATACAAGTCTGCCCTTTACCAACTCATCCCGCAAATCACCAAATCTTTTTGCTTTATTTCTCAAGTCAGTAATGTATGCTACTATAGTTTTACCAGGCTTTTGTTTTCTTGTGTAAAATATGTGCCTTTCCATTGTAATATTTGTTTGAGGGTTACACGTCTCTAAATTTACATTTAAAGCACTCAGGGTCTTCTTGCATTCAACCTGTGTCACAATATGGCAGTTTTCCCCTTCCCCTGCATACATGGCAGGTGCATACACAGATGAACATTCCTTTTCAATGGCTTCTGAACCTGCTAAATTAAGAAACATGAATGCCTTTGTATGTGCATTTTTATCAGAAATTGCAGCTTGTATGAAAATATCATATTTTTGTCCAAGCACTCTCCAGTTCTTCAACAATATTATCAAACACCAATGGTTCAGGTCTGCAAAATCCCTTTGCCATCACAACAAAATACTTTTAAACATAAGCATGGACCAGGTACTTATAAGTATGCACAAATGCACAACAATCTCTTTGAAAAGGGTTTAGTTTGATACTGCAAACACTGCAAACATTCCAGAACATTTGAACACCTTAAATAGCTTTTGTTACTGCAGAAAAGTAGTACTTTGTGAAAAATGTGATTGTTTTAGCTCTTTTGTACATCTTAAACATTTCAGAAGCTTTTCAAACACTTTTGTATTTATTTAGAATACTTTTATCGTATGTCACAATTTCAGACATTTCATTTATCTCAGTAATTATTTCAAATGTTTTGAATGCTTCACCGAATGCATGAAGACTGAAAATGTATTTTAACAAATTTAAGTACCTTTGAATAACCGCTGACCTGTTTATGAGTTTATGACTCATTGCTTGTGTGTTGCTTCAACTTTAGATTCTGTTCTGGCACCATGTCATTTTAGACATTCTACTTCTGACACCATGCCGCTTGTCTCATGCATTCAAAATAGATGATGCAGTGGTGTATGGGTTCAAGATATTTATTGTACATAAACATTGTCAGCAATTGTAATTGGACACACAAGATCAGACAGGGGACCCCATGGACTATGATGTTTGCAGATGACAGACATTGTGATCTGTAGTGAGAGTAGGGAACAGGTGGAGGAGAACCTGGAGAGATGGAGATTTGCTCTAGAAGAGGAATGAAGGTCAGCAGGACTAAGACAGAATATCTGTGTGTGAATGAGAGGGAGGATAGAGGATGCAGGGAGTAGAGGTGGTGAAGGTGGATGAGTTTAAATACTTGGGATCAACAGTTCAGAGTAATGGTGAGTGTGGAAGAGAAGTGAAGAAGAGAGTACAGGCAGGATGGCATGGGTGGAGAAGAGTGTCAGGAGGGATTTGTGACAGACGAGTACCAGTAAGAGTGAAAGGGAAGGTCTACAAGAGAGTAATGAGACAAGCTATGTTATATGGATTGGAGACAGTGGTAGTGACAAAAAGGCAGGAGTCAGAGCTGGACATGGCAGAGTTAAAGATGTTAAGATTTGCACTGGGTGTGACGAGGGTGGACAGGATTAGGAATAAGTATATTAGAGGGTCAGCCCAGGTTGGAAGGTTTGGAGACAAAGCCAGAGAGGCAAGATTATGTTGGTTTGGACATGTGCTGAGGAGGGATGCAGAGTATATTGGGAAAAGATGCCAAGGATGAAGCTACCAGGTAACAGGAAAAGAGGAAGGCCTAAGATAAGGTTTATGGATCTGGTTAGAGAGGATATGCAGATGGTTGGTGTGACAGGGCAAGATGCAGAGGACAGGAAGAAATGGAAACAGATGATCCACTACAGTGACCCCTAACGGGAGCTGCCGAAAGAAGAAGAAAAAGGAACTGTAATTGGAACATATATTCAAGTTAACTGATTCACTCATTACTTCAAACACACTTGCATGTTCATCTCCATTCATGCCTGCATTCACTCTGGCTGCCTGTACAAAATGGCACTGTCCTCGCCCATACTCAGTACTTATATGATTGTGGTATCTAGCCATAGTGGCTCAATAGGAACATTACACATAATGATCTACAAATGGGAAATGCAATTACTTAGACAATGAATAAGACTGGAAAATATTCATCATTTTCTGAACTGTGCCAAAACATTCACTTCTAAAAATATAGACATTTCATGAGCAACATAAAACTCATATACACACCTACATCGTTTTCTCATTTGAGATTTCTGCATGTAGTTTTATTGGCTGAAAGACTTATTAATCAGCTTATCTTGTTTTTAGTGCCTTTCTAAATTCTGTACAATTGAGTGGCATTTGGTTCTACAAAGCAAAGGACTTTTATTAAATAGTTACACTTTTATAAGCTGTTTAAAGTACACATTGCTGTAGCCCTATCTTTAAGTTTGTTTGTGGTAGCATTTCTTATCTTTTAAGTTTGTTTGTAGTAGCATTTCATATCTTTTAAGTTTGTTTGTGGCAGCATTTCACTCTGGACACACCTTTACTGTGCTTTTTACATTAAGAGGACTGGGATTATTCATCTAGTGGCCATAAATGTTTACCTGGTCTATCTGAGCTGGGAAGCAGAAAAAAGGGCTCTAAGCATCTTTTTGCACTTCTCTTGTATACTGTGACCGTACTTTAGCAGTTTCAAAAAAACTGTACTGTTTGCTGCTAAGTAGTTAATTGCACTGTATTGAATGGTATCTGATAGTTGTAGGGCTGTTGTAGGTAGTTTGTGTGGTCTTGTTACATTTGGGTTGCAAACTAGCTATTCTTCATTAACAAGGTATTTTTCTGTACTCTTGTGCCAGATGTTTGCTGATCTAACCTGTTTGAGTTGAGGACTGCTGGTGGGAGGCTTATTGTGTGCTTTACTGGCCTGTGGCTGACCAAGTTATCTGACAACTGCAAATTGGGAGCAATCGTTGAGTCCCTTAACAGTGTTAATACAATGCAGACAGGGTTAATGCAGACAAATGATTGGTGCCAAAGTCACAACTAAAGCTCAGTGCAAAAAATGTATTATTATTTCCTTTGGGAAAGCTGACATCCCTGCTAATTACATTATAGACAGCACCCCCCCCCAAGTGTAGCCCCAGGGGTATGTGATCTAGGCACTCAGGTTGATAGCAATCTAAACTAGATGTAAGGATGTTATAATTCCATTATACTCGGCCCTCATCAGACCAGTAATGAGTACAGTGCTCCCTTTTGTATGTATCTCACCAGCAACAACTGGAAAGACCACAGAGGTTTCTCACCAAGAAATTACAGAGTGCACAAAATAAGTGTTACTCAGAAAGATTGAAAGCTTTGTCACCGTATTCTGTCTCCTACTGGTTGCTAAAGGATGATCTGTGCCTGGCTTACAGGGCAATACATTCATAAACCAAACTGCACAAGGGTCACTCACTCCAAGGATCTTAACCTAGCCTCTGACATGAACAGGACATGCTGGAGAGATAGATGCATCTCCCAGAGACTGTCACTTCTCTGGAACAAGCTTCCAGTTCACGTGAAAAACAGCCCTTCCATGACCATCTTCAAATGCAACCTAGATCAATGGATAGGTGGAGCAAATTTACTCCTGGGGTGGCGCCCATGTCTCTCCTTGATGGAGGAAGTCAGTATTAACTACCATAGACCCTTACCTCTGCAAACTTCACTCACCTAACCGCTGACAATTGGGGCAACTTGGGATAAATATAGGCTTGTAAGAGCTCTAGGGCCATTAGCCTAGTAATCATCTATGAACCTATGAAATGAACTAGTGTAAAAGATATAATTAAAAAACACATTATATTGAAATGTTATAAAAGAAAAGCAGACATAAATTGCTAAAGCAATGTACTAACAACAAGTGTGGTTACATAATTTATGGGTACTTTTCCGTTATTGGGGCAACACTTCTAACGTGATAGCAGGTGCTCACAATACTGTTACAGCTGATGATTTTGTGGATTATAATAGCGTAGCATAGGTTAAAGCCTACCTGGGAATAAATCGGCTATTTGTCACTGAAAATGGAGTTAATGACAGGAGTGTCACACTTTATTAGTCAAAGTAAATGGTTACAACTAGGCGCAGTTGCATCTTTACTTGTATTTTCCTACTAAGCAGTTGCCAGTATTCTTCCACTAAAACAATAATTTTAAATCAAGACTATTTGTTCTGGCAGTTGTATTTTCCTAATATAACGCATCTCAGCCCCCCTTTGTTAACAACCTTGTCTTCAAGTAAGTTAAACAAAAGATACATTCACTAAGTAAGCGCACACACAGTTTAGTAGTGCAGTTATAGAGTTGCTTGCATATTGCTGAAAGAATTGTCATACGCTTGTTTTGAATCCATTTCACAAACACAACCTTGTTCCTAACCTTACGTAAATGATTATTGTTTGTGGAAGACACATCTGTGTTTCAGGTTATTCATCATTAAAAGAAAATGGAGCCAAAGGTATAAGAATGAAGGGGAAGTTAGGTTGATCACTAACTTCTTTGCTAAGTGGCTACAACTTGAGCATCGCTTATAAAAGGTTAAAGCACTAAAGGGTGGGGAGAGCAATCAAGGATCATAATTTGACTTCTCTTCATCCCATTTTTTTGTCTACTGTATTCACATTTTATATTTGGTTACTAGATATTTACAAAAAAATGCTTCAGGGCAAACAGCTGTGCGATGATTATGTGCGCCTGCTACCACTTTAGAAGTGTTGCCTCGATAACGTACAAGTACCAGTTTATGTAATCTTTGTAAAAGAGAAAATTAGAAATAAAAAAAAAAAGGCATGAAAATGAAATTAATAAAATAATACATAAATAATTATGACAGTTATTGTCTATAACTTGTCATATCAGTCAGGGGTTCTGGGAAACACTTAATTTGCTGTATGCTGAATCTAACTAATATAGTACAATAATATATATTCAAGTTAACTAGTCCCTTGGGAGAACATGGCATTTGGTATCTCACAACATTACACTGCAGAGGTTAACTTACACAAGATCATACTCTCTAAGAATATCATGTCGCTTAACTTCATTACCTTCTCTTTAATTAAGTTTCTAGTAAATCATGCTGCTGTACTACGCGTATGGGTGTGAAATGGAATTATGATTCCTGGTCTATCGCAATATAATACAGTACCATCAGTAGTTCAACTGACAGTTTTCATTATAAATCTGAAACCATATTGTGTCTTCCTGTCAGCTTGACCTATTTGGCAAATTCCATTTTGTTAAATGAGGAAGGCAGGGTAATGTGCAGGAAGCAACAGGAGAGGGGAAATGTGTGACTTTAGCTGATGGCAATGAATGAAGAGATTAAAAGGCAGAGGTTAATTGTCCAGATATTTGTTGGAGTGTAAAGAAAAGATTGTATGGCTTTATGATTCTCTGGTGGACAAAAATCTAAACAGATGTATATTATGGCAGTCAGTATACATTATCTCTCTGTAAATGTTACATTCCATGGAGTATTCCACAGAACCATGTCATATAATTTCTTAATAAGGGGCAATGTCAAATATGCACTTGGTATATTGACAACCATTTACCTACAAAACTGAAAGTCTATGAAGCTTAAAACTAGTCTAATTTAGGAGAGTTGTAAAATAACTTGTGACTTAGTTTCCTAAATGTGATTAATAGAGGATGTAAGCAATTTTCACAACTCACACACACAAAAAAGTTTCTGATGAGCCCAGCAGGACCACACAGCCAACAGACAAATAAACAGGGAAACAGAGGGCACCTTTCCACCCTCACTGTCATTTCAACATTATCAGTGTGAGACACGTTTCTACCCTCACTATACTTTTGCCATTGTCAGCGTGATACAACATTGTGATAGCTCATGAACGTAGTTGTGTTTCACTTCAAGGATTATCCACATTCCTTATTTTAGCTTCCTCTGCCACTGCTCCCTTTGAGTTATATCCATCAACAGCTACTACCTACCTTGTGACTGATTACTAGGCTGCCAGCGTAGGTTATAACATCCCTGCATAATCCTGTTGGCTATGTGACATTCTGATCTCTAAGGTAAGAAATCCTCTTTCTTAAGCTTTTCTTCTATGGCACTAAATACATACTTTTAGGCTTCTGAAACCAGTGTGTTGTATTAACATCTGCAAAATATACTTCCCAGTAGTGGTACAACTGACTATTTCATTTTTTATAGGCTGTAGCCTTTGTATTTTCATTGCCCTTAAAAATTTAGTGGTTGGAAACCTTCTTAGATTTTCAGAATGCAGAATATTTTAAAGTAAGTAAGCATACCATAAAGAAGTGATAATGTTACAGGGATAAGTTAAAGAAATGTTTCTTCACACATTACACAGTTGTTGCATTGCATATAGTTTAAATGAGGTCTGGAAAGGGGGATCACCAGGTAGATGCTAGGACAACCTTGGGGTGTACCAGTAACCCACATAGAGAAAGATCAGACATCAAATAATTTCTGCTCCTTATGCAAGCGGAAGGAAAACAAAGCAGCCTGGATTATCCATGCTGCTGTCAGAATCAGTATTTCTCTTTCTCTATGATTAATGTTCAGATGTCTTCTGCTATCCATTTCTACTTCTTAATCATTATTCATTTTACTTATTTCTTAACTGGCTGAAGCCACTGGACAAAAATGTCCCTTTTCACAGGTGACCTGGGTGCTCTACCTGGTATAATAGCTTGCTCGGAGTTACACAGGAAGCAAATGTAGGTGGAATGAATCAAACCCTGCAACTTTGACTACATGAAGCATCTCATTCATATTCCATTGCCTTATTCCTCTGTGCTCACTCCTTTCTTTTCTTTTTTTTTCTTTCCCTTTGTAAACTTTAAAACAACTTCTTTCTTTTTAGGGGTGATACTTTTCTTGACCCTCTCCACAGTTTGGTTCCAGTGGTTTTAGTATATCTTCTGTCTTCACCAATATATATGCAGAAAGTCTAGATCTGTTTGCTTACTAACTTGAATGGAATGAAGAAACAAGTCATTTATTTATTTTTTATTTATTGACTTTTTTCCCTCAAATATTTTTTTATTTTCAATTAAAATAACATTTACATAATATTTTTAAATATCATTTTAAACAACTATATACAATATTTACAATAGCCTGACTTTCAATTATATACACTGTATGTTATTAAATATAGAATTAACAGATCAGTTATCAGAGATACAATATTGATTATTGCAGTGTCCAACAAATATATAACTTTCTTCCAAGGATTATTTTACCAGTGGCCTGGGATATATTCGTAGTTCTTTGATTTTTATTTCCATTGATGCAGTTGCCTTCAGTAGAGTGTAGAATTCTTCCAAGGTCAGGGGTGTATTTGAATTCCACCTTCTGGTTACGCATTTCCTAGATGCAGCAAGTATTGTCCATAACAAATACATATTTGTCTTATTCAGGTAGGGACCTTCATTTACATTTAGTATAATCAATACTTTAGTTAAGATAAAGGATTCATTAAAGAAAGCTTGTAAAAAATAATTGATTCCATTCCAATATGATTTAATTTTATTACATTCATAAAAAAAATATGAATCCAGTCTGCTTTATTTGACTGTTCACATCTCCAACAAAAAACATTTGTAGTAGTACTGATCTTTTTAATTCTATCTGGTGTTAAAAATGCTCTATGTAAGTATTTCCAGTTAAATATTTTCCCATTACTGTGTGTTAGAGGTGTAATTAACTGATAGTAAGATGTTAGTTTTAATTTCTTCTGTTAACTGCAATGACTGACCTTGTGTTAAGAACTGCCAGTATGATGGTTTGGGGATTGTTTTATATGTTATTAACTCTTTATATAGATTTGAAATGGAATTTTTCTTTTCACAACTATTATATATAAATTCATACAGAAAACTTATTAGATTTGGAATATCTTTAAATGAGGAATTATTAATTAATCTGCATAAATCTTGAGTGTACATTAGAATGCTTTGTAAGGTTAACCAGTCCTGTGTTGGAATATTGTAAGCAGTTTTATCATATGTATATCTAAAACATTTCATTTATTTACACATTGAAACCAGCATAAGAATCCATTTTGTTCCCAGGAGGTTATTGTTTCCCTATATATTTTGTGAGGAAAGTTCTTAGTGATGGTAAATGGGGTTAAAAGGTCAAACCAAAGTTTTAGATCTATGTTTGCATTGATAAGTTTCCTAAAGGAATTGATGTAATGATTAATCAGTGTTGTTTTAGAAGGTTTTGTTATATTATATTGTGTACTTATGCATAGTATACACCAGGGTTTGTTTGATTTGTCTACTATTAAAAAATTTTTAACAGATTAAATTCATTTGTTAATATAGCCGTTGTTAATTCTTTCCAGTTGGTAAAATAATTTGGGTTTATCCAGTCTATTGTAGTTTTAAGCACAAATGTTTTTATATGTTTCTATTTCTGGGAAGTTCAGTCCTCCTTGTTTCCAGGGTCTAATGTGATGAGTTAGAGCTACTCTATTCTTTTTGAGATGCCATAAAATTTTTATTAAACATGAGTTTAATTCTTTAACAATGCATCTTTTCAGGAATTAACTGTATTGCTAATGCTACATATAGTATTTTTGGCAATAAGACCATTTTTATTAATTGCAATCTGTTTTCAAGAGTTAATATAATTTTGTTCAACTTTTCTATATATATTTTTATTGTTTCAATAATGTTTTTATAATTCATTAATATTGTTTAATTTATATTTTTGCATAACACTATTCCTAAATAATTTAATGTAAGTTCTTGTTTTCCTATGATGGATTTATCTGTAACTTGTAGTTATTTTTTCTTATTTAAAAATAGACATTTTGATTAAAGTATAGACCTGAAATCTTATAAAATTTATTCTAGCTCTCCAAATGACTCTCTGGAGTTTGATAGGCTTAATAAAATATCATCAGAAAAAAGCATTATTTTAGATATGTACTGGTCATAGACTTCTATTCCTTTTATTCTTGGATTATTGTGTATTATTTCTGCAAGTTTTTCTATAGCCAAAGCAAATAAAATATGAGAAAGGAGGGATCCTTGTTTAGTACCCTTTGTTATATGGATAGATTCTGAGGTGAAAGGACCTAATTTAATGTAGGCTAAGTTATTAATATATATTTTTTTTAGTAATACAATGAAGGGAGGAGGAAATTCAAATAATGCAAATGTTTTAAATAGATATTCCCAGTTGAGGGAATCAAAGGCTTTTTCTATGTCTAATCCAATTACAAGTGTTTTTCTGTCTTTTTTATTCACATAATCTATAAGAGTAACTATCCTTTTAATATTATCATGTGTGTGCCTGTTATATAAAATTCCAGTTTGATCATTATTAATTGTCTTTGAAAGTGGGATTTTCATTCTGTTAGCTAGGATTGACATGAATATTTTGTAATCATTATTCAGTAATGATATAGGTCTGTATGAGTTGCAAAGGTCTGATGGTTTATCATCTTTTAGAATTGGTGTTATGAAAGAATATTTCCATGAGGGTGGTATTTTTGCTTCTGACTGGACTTCTAGCAAAGTTTTATGAAAAAGGGAGACTACTGTTAAAGGGAAGAGTTTGTAAATTTCCGTAATTATACCATCTATTCCTGGAGCTTTGTTAGATATACTTTCTTTTATCTTGTCAAGAATTTCTTTGTAGGATATAGGTTTTTGTAGGTCTAGTTTTAGGTTTCTGGGGATTTTTTTTATATTGATAAGATTTGTATCTAAGTTTATTTGGCTGGTATCTAAATCTTCTTTTTTGAAGTGTTCCATATAATGGAACTGAAATGCTTCAAGGATGTCTCCTATATCTGTTACTTTTTTCCCTTTCTTTTCATGATATATACTACCAATGTTATTTGCTTTAGATTGTATTTTAATTCTTGCAGATAAATTATGTAGATATCTGGGGGAGGTGGCTAATGAGTTTATTTTTAATTTTTCCAAGGCTAGACAAGTTTTGTGTGTTAGAATTTCATTATATTTTTATTTAATTCCTCTATTTCTTTCTTGACTTCTTGGAATTCATAAGTTCCAATGCCCTGGATCAACTAATCCATAGTCCCACCAGGGGCTCCAATATCCTAGACCTGGTTGTTACCAACATGGAAAATGGATGCTCCACACCTATGGTCACTCCCTCGTTGGTCAGGTCAGACCATAAGCTAATCACTCTTAACACCCACATCCCACCCCCACCCCTCCCCAGTAAGGAAACCTCCATAAAAAACTTCTCCAAGGCCAACTTCATGCTACTCAAGTCTGAAGTTACAAACATCATGACACCCATGCAGACGGGAACTGAAAGCTCGACTGCTGAGTCCTATACTAAGGCACTGTACGAGCACATCCACTCATGCATGAATCGTGCCATCCCAAATAGAATCAAGATGCTCTCCTCCAAAAAAAGCAAGCCAATCTGGTGGTCCTCTGCCATAAACAAACTTTACAACAAAAGGAAAAAACTGTTGCAGAAAAGAGGAAAATCCCAGGATGCAAAAAAACTCCCTTACCAGCCTTAGTAAGAAGCTGAGATCCCTCATAAAATCCTCCAAAGCTAGTTATGAAAATAAAATTGCCAAAGATTCCAAAGACAACCATAAGGCATTCTATAACTATGTCAAGAATCTACATGGCAATGCTCAGATCTGCTCTAAGCTACAACAGAATGGCATTAAATATACTGATCCCAAAGATATTGCCAGTATCCTGGCAGATCAATTCAGTGCCAACTTCACCCCCCTCTCACCCCCTAAATGGCCCATCTCAATACTGGAAGATTTCCAAATTCTGGTAATAATGGCCACACAGGTAAAAAACGCACTCTCCAAAGCTAAGAATACAGCATCCATGGGACCAGATGACATCCCGGGCTGTGTATTACATGAACTACAAAATAAACTGGCACCTCACCTAAGTGTCATGTTTAATCATACCCTCACCTCTGGCTTCATGCCCACTGAGTGGTGCACAGCTACAATTATCCCACTCCACAAGGGGGGATCCACCTTGTATCCCAGGAACTACTAGCCCCATCAGTCTGACGAGCCTGATCTGCAAGGCCATGGAGCGTATTATCATGGAACTTATAAACAAAGACATTGGGAACCTTAAAACACTGGACCCCACCCAGTTTGGGTTTGTGAAGGGCCGATCTTGTCTCCTGAACCTTATTGACGTCTTCGAATCAGTCTCCAGAGCCATGGACGAGGGTAAGGCAGTCCACACAGCCTATATGGACCTTGCCAAGGTCTTTGACACCATCCCCCACTCTGGCATCATAGATAAACTTACTAAGCTGGGCATTAATCCCTACGTCACTCAATGGGTTGCCAACTGGCTTACTGACAGATCCCACACTGTAAAAGTAGCTGACTCCAAATCCAGCTCCAGACAAGTGACAAGTGAAGTACCTCAGGGTTCAGTCCTGGGACCTCTCTTGTTTGGCATCTACTTCTCTGAAGTACAGGCCAACACTAAGGGACTCTTGCAAACAAAGTTCACAGATGACTGCAAACTGGGAGCCATTATTGAATCCCCAAATAATGTGGATACTCTACAAAAGGGCCTTAGAGAAACAGATGCTTGGTGCCAGAGCCATGGGCTCAAGTTCAATGCCAAGAAATGTATAGTTATCCCCTTTGGGAAAAAACATGTACACGTGAATTATCACATAGGTGGCAGTACAATAAACACCAAAAGTGTGATAAGAGACTTAGGGACACAGGTGGACAGTGGTCTTACCTTCAATAACCACATCACCACAACAGTCAGGAAATCCTTCTATGTGGCACACTTCATCACTAAGGGCTTTTCATCCAGAAAAAAGGAGGTCATTGTCCCACTGTACTCATCCCTCATTAGACCCATTATAGAATACAATGCCCCATTTGGTATGTACCACTCAAGACATCTGCAACAACTGGAAAGACCACAGAAATATCTCACTAAAAGAATCACAGGCCTAAAGCAGATGCCCTATGCTGACCGCCTTAAAATACTCCAGCTATAGTCTGTCGCATATCGTCTACTCCGAGGCGATCTCTGCTTAACATACAAGGCCATATCAAACCCAGAGCTGTTGGACATGCTACACTTAAAGAAATCCCAATCCCTCAGAGACACATGCTCCAGGGATCTAAATCTTGTCATCACAATAAACAAAACATGCTAGAGGGATAGGTTCCTGACCCAGAGACTCCCCAGACTCTGGAATGGACTGCCCATACATGTCAAGCAGAGCACCTCTTTGGCCCTCTTCAAAAGGAACCTTGATGATTGGATGGGAGAAAGGAAATTCACCCCAGGGAT
This sequence comes from Protopterus annectens, assembly GCF_019279795.1. Classification (NCBI taxonomy): domain Eukaryota; kingdom Metazoa; phylum Chordata; order Ceratodontiformes; family Protopteridae; genus Protopterus; species Protopterus annectens. The sequence continues at coordinate 1,390,339,209 of NC_056732.1, forward strand.
CATGTCAGTCGCCCTGCTAGACAGGGGTCCAGGGAAGTAAATATTGTGGGAAGAAATAGCCAGGGAATTGTTATGGCTAGGCTTGTATAAGCCCTAGGGCCGATAGCCTAGTATGGACAATTCTGATTTTGTTAAGATTTTGCTGTCAATAGTCTGGTTTGCAAGTCTAATGATTCAGATTCCTGCTCTTTAACTTTGTTTTTGTACCAGCTAAGGGCCTTACCAAATAAATACGCTTTTAATGAGTCCCAAACCATGGCTCTACTGATTTCTGTTGTATTATAATTTCAAGAAAGAATTGCAGTTCTGACAACATCCAGGGTCTGAATTCTTTAATTTTTGTGATATATGATGGACTTCTAGTTGAGAGGATTAAAGGTTTAAACTCTATTTGGAGCTTCATTATCAGAGAGTCATAATCTGAGAAGGGGCATGGAACTATTGAGAAGTTGAGGATTTTTGTTTGTAAATCTTGAACTACGAATAATTTGTCTATTCTGGTTTGTGTTCCAAATCTATGGTCTTTATGGGAAAATAATAAAGATTTATAATCTTTTACTTTAAAAGTGTCTATTAAATGAAATGAATCAATCCATCTTTTTAAGGATTTTGAAATAGTTGCTGTAAAAGAAAAACTTCAAAGACCAATGCACGTTAGGTTCAAGCAAGGCACCCATTATTACTTGCAGCAAGGAGACAAAGCATGTAGGTACAAGGTTTGTCTGATTTTCTGGAGTTCAGTATTATTCTTATACAGTTCTCTTCATGTCACACAGAACATGTTACTAAATCTACTGCTGACGTAGTCAGACACAGCTTTCTGTATGTTAAACAGAAAATGTTACCAGACCTATTGCTGACATGGTCAGATTATTGCTGTCTTGCAAAAAAAATTGAGAAAAACAACCTGGCCTTGGGCTTATTTTACCCCTCCTTGGCTCTTCAATTCTTCAATTGTACAGTTCTAATACATGTGTTACATTTTGTCTAGATTCAAGGTACATTTCTAGCTTTGGTACAAGTAATGCTGACTATGGTTTAAGCTTTCAAACATCTGTTTTCTTTATCAAGGCTTCTAGCAGCTGCACATTTTCACATGGCATAAGCAGAATAAAATGTATCTTATCAGGTTTCTAGTAGCTGCACATATTTTCATGGCATAAGCAGAATAAAGTGTCTCTTATTAAAGTTTCTAGTAGCTGTGCAGATTCATACAACATGAAAAGAATAAATGTAGTAACCTTTTTAAGCCTTTAAGGCACTAAGCATGCATATTGCTATTATGCATTTTTCTAACATTCCCCCCTTTTAATACTTTATTCTACTTTCAAAACAAGCATAAAGAGTTTTTTCTTCCCTTAAACTTTTCCTACTTAGAATTTGCAGTTAGAGAGTCATTTAATTTAAGCCCATGAAAGCATTTTCAGTTTTTGAGTAATTCTTCGAGTTCAGCATCCTGTTACAAGGTTTCTGAAACTGAAGTGTCTACAATATTCTTAACTAGTCCTTTCATACAGGGGAGGCAGCAGCACCCACACACCATCAGTAAGGCTATCCCTGCACAGATGGCAATCAGAATGTTCATCGGGAGGTTACCCCAACCCCTGAACCATTTCTGTAAAAAGTCCGTCAATGGATTTGGTCCTGGTTTGGTCATGGCCGACACTTGCTGAATTACTTCAAGATGGTTGTCTTTCTTGTGTCTGTAGTCAGGAATGTACAAACAGCACTCCTCCTGGATTAAAGCACATGTAACTCCTTTCGCCGCTAGGGTGAAGTCAAGAGCCATGCGATTTTGAAGTACCACTGTTCTCATGTCGGTCAGTTCATCGGTTACTAATTCTAGGGTAGAAAAGGTTGCATTACTCATTATTTCGAGAAGTTTAGACAATTTTCTCAGTTCCCAGATTGATTTTGTTGCTCCATATGCTGGTAGTACACCTGCCCACAACATGACGGTATCACCCAGATCCATGTGTGACAGTCCGTTGGTATTTCCAGGGTGCATTGATTTGTCCCACTGGATTGACAGGCTTCTTGATTTCTCGGACATTCCGAATTTTTCCTTGCGGTAAAACTGCCGTGTGTTGTATCGCCGGAACCAGGTACCCCAAAAAACAACGACCAGACCAGTTTTCGGGTAGCCATTTATATGCTTTTCTTCCGCATATAAAGTAACAATCTTCCACTTTAGTAGTAACTTTACTATAAACATACCCTTGTCCTGCGTGAAACATTTTTCTGTCAATTATGGACAGTTGTTTGTAGAAGACAGTATCATGTTTTACTTCTTTGATTGTCCTATGCATCAGTTCAACAAATGAATCATAGCTCGTGTTGCAATAGGATCCTATGTTATTAGATTTAGTGTAGCATCTATAGGGAACTGTTACACTGCAATAGCTCCATCCTACCTTGACTGTATCATTCTTATATAAACACACGGTTCCCTTCTGACGAATAGACAAGTGCAATGCTACTTTATCTTTTGATGTGACATTTGATGTATCATGAATTAGGTTTTCCCAGGTCTTATTAGCCCTTAGGGGAACTGAAGTTAGCAGTGACCCCCCATATGCTGTTGGTAGAGATGTGCAGATCCAGCAATTCGAAACATTAAAGGTTTCAGCATACACATATTTGATTGCCTGGTAGGTATTGAAGTTCGGGTGCCATTCTGCATGCTTATTTAATTCTACTTGCATGGCTGAGAAAAGAAATGGCCACAATAAAAAGATTATTGTTACCAGTACAGTGAACAGGATGGTCATGTAATACTTCTGTGGAAACGGTTGTTCTGCATTTCCGTTTTCTCCAGTTCTTCCAAGTAGGTGTATTTGGATCTTACTTGATTCCATCATCTCACTTAGGACACGTGATCTTACTCTCTGCCCTATAGGACCTTTAGCACCAATGATTGCTTCACTGGGTTTGAGACGGATCAGTTCCTATTGATCTGACCCCTTTTGTAGCCAGACTTTTGTGCTTAAGGTCCCGATGGAGAGGTAAGGTCTTTGTCCAACTTGAAGTTTTTTACCAGCTTGCAGTGCGTCAGATGTATCCACGAAGCTCATTCTGCTATCTTGACTGCAGTAGGTGTCGAAAGAAGCACCTGGTAGGGACCTTCCCACCTCGGCGATGCCCAGTTCTTTCACTTCACGATTTTAATCCATACCCAGTCTCCTGGCGTCACTGTCACTTCCCATGTTTCTGTTCGTTTTTGGTCTGAAACAGAATTTGACTGCAACAGATGTTTAGAACTCAACAACTTTTTCATATATTCAGCTAGTGTGAAATCAGCTTCCTGGTCTGATGACATGAGAAGTTTCCACTGGGGTGTATAATAAGTCCTTCCAAACAGTTTTTCAAAAGGAGTTAGTCCTTTTGCTGTAGGGACAGTTCTCATGTTCAACAGTGCCAGGGGTAAACAGTATAACCAAGTTTTTCCTGTCTCAGCTATTAATTTCCTCAGTTTGATTTTCAGTATACCATTATATCTTTCAACCAACCCTGCAGACTGCAGATGATATGCACAATGATTTTTTAAAGAAATACCAAAATACTTACTCAACTGCTGTATGGTTTGATTTACAAAGTATGTACCATTGTCACTGTAGATTCTTTCCGGAATGCCGAACCTCGGAATAATTTCCTTGACAAGTACTTTTGCCACTGTAGCTGCATCTGGATTTTTGGTTGGAAAGGCTTCCACCCACCTGGAAAACATATCTATAATGACAAGGCAATACTTCTTATTCTCACATTTGTTCAATTCTATGAAATCCATACAGATAGTGTGAAATGGATATGGTGGTGTGGGAAAACTCCTACTTGGGCTTTATCGCCCCCTGTGCATGATGTTTGTTACAAATCTGACACATTAAACAAAATTTTTTAGAGTAGTTTGTAAATCCATACGTTGTGAACACCTGGTTCACCAGCTGTATCATCCCCCGTGTTGAGACATGGCACTGCCCATGGCTCAACAATGCTGCATAGTGAAACAAATTAGAGGGTAGTATTGGTTTTCCCTCTTTAGAGATGTGCAGCCCCTTTTTGAGGATTGCTCCTCATTTTATCCATCGCTGTTTTTCAGCTTGCGTAGTGAGTGTCTGCATTGTTTTTAACATATCTAGATTCAAAGTTTTAGAGGGTTGTAATTCCTCATTTAAAAGAAATACTTCTGTGGCTGCTTGTTTCGCAGCTGTATCAGCTCTTGCATTACCTTTCGAAATCCTATATTGTTGCTTGGTGTGAGCTGTACATTTGCAAATGACCACTTTCTGAGGTAACTGAATAGATTCTAAAAGATCTAAAATAAACTGTGCATGATTTATAGGTTTGCCAGTAGATGTTATCATTTCCCGTTTTTTTCACTGTTGTGCAAACACATGTACAGTGGAGAAAGCGTACTGGCTATCAGTAAAAATGTTTACACATTTACCCTTTGCTAAGGTACATGCCCGTGTCAGGGCAATTAATTCTGCTGCTTGTGCAGATAAATTGTGTGGTAAGGATTTTGCTTCTACAACCTCAGTATTAGAGACTACTGCATATCCTACTAGGTTCTGTCCTGCGGGACCTATTTTGCACGAGCCATTCACGTAGTATGTCACCTTGGCATCATCCAAGGGAACATCTGTGAGGTCTTTTCAAGGTAATGTCTTTTGCTCGATTACCTGCAGACAGCGGTGCGGTATGCTGTCTGCAGGGGTTGGGAGCAGAGTAGAAGAGTTCAAAGTCGTGCATCATTCAATTGTCATATGAGGTTGGCTCAACAATATAGTCATGCAGGAAAGATGCCTAGCAGGGGATAGGTATGCCACCTTTTCTTGCAATAAAATAATTGCGACTGCATGGGATACTGTCAGACTGAGAGGGTGAAATAAGACTACTGAGGCTGAAGCCTGTACTGCCATCGCTGCTGCGACTACTGCCTGTACACAGTGGGGTAAGGACCGTGCCACTGGGTCCAGTTGTGATGAATAATAAGCAATGGGGCATTGCTTATCCCCATGCTGTTGTGTTAGTACTGATGTCATATAACCCTGCTTGCAACCTACAGTCTGGAAAAAACATTTATGATAGTTTGGCAATCCCAGAAATAGTGAGGACGCTATTAATTGCTTTAGTTTACAAAAGGAAGATTCTACCTCTGGTGTCCATTGTAACAAATCCTGCGCTGCCATAGGTGTCTTATATATAAGGTTAGTTAAAGGTGCAGATTCCAAGGCATAGTTTGGAATCCAGCTTCGACAAAAATTAGTTGTACCCAGGAAGGACATTATTTTCTTCTTGGTAGTGGGTTTTGGTGCTTGCAAAATTGCTACTTTTCTGTCCTCATCTAATGTTCTACCTTCCTTGGATATTACATATCCTAGGTATTTAACCTGTTTTTTCCAGAGCTGCAGTTTGTCTTTGTTTACCTTATGTCCCTCAGCGGCTAAAAATCATAGAAGTGCTATGGTATCTTCCCTACAATCCTGCAGGGTGGGGGCCGCCAACAAAATGTCATCAACATAAAGTAAAACCTGACTACCTTTTGGTGGGTTGAATCCCGCCAAGTTGCTTGCCATTTCTTGTGAGAATATCATTGGACTTTCACAATATTCCAGTGGTAGGCGCGTATATGTGTATCTTTTTCCCTGAAATCTAAATGCAAACCAATACTGGCTATCTGGGTGTATCGGTATTGAAAAGAATGCATTGCTAATGTCAACCACAGAAAAATACTTTTGTTGAGGTTTTAAGTCATTTAACAGGGTGGGTGGATCTGGCACTATGGGTGCCCTTGGTATTACTGCATCATTTACTGCTTGTAAATCCTGGACCATACACCATTCTCCATTGGCTTTTTTAATTGGAAATAAGGGTGTCTTACATGGTGAATCGGGAGATTCTACTAGTATCCCTAATGCTGCTATAATAGGCTTTATCCCTGCCTTTGCATCTTTTCTTAAGGGATACTGTCTTTTTTGTGGTCTAAATGCTGACTTTGGTGTGATAGTAACTGGCCCTGCTGTATGAATGAGTCCTACATCTGATTTTCCTTTCGACCAGAGAGTCTCTGGTATATCTCGCAAGGCATTTTCTTTCTCCTTTAGTAGGAGTGCCCATCAGCTGTCTTCGCAAGAATGTAAGTGCACAGCTGGGTTGGTCTGAGTTACCCAATTCAGTTTTTGCACTTGTATTCCCTGTCCTGACAGTTTCAGTTCTGTTTGTTTCTCCCATCTCGTGGCTCTCTCCCCTAGGTCTGCCCATTTTATATTTTTGTTTTTGGTTAAGCTAACATGTGGTAATTGATTAGATTTATAAAGTGCAAAAAACTCCTGGGGCAGTGAACAGCAGGCTACACTATTCCCTTCTGCATCCCAGTACAAATTATACATTACCAATTTAATCGTACAATTTTTAAATAATTCTTTCTCATATTCCTTATCAGGTCCTGGTGTGCTACAAAAATACAGGGTACAGTGCAAAAGGTGTTGCTTATTAATGTCAAGGGAGGGAAACTTGTTGATGGCTACGTTTATCAGTTCCTTGTTCACAGTCCCTTGGATCAGTCGTAACCAAGTCCTGGCTGTACCAATAAAACATTTTACCCCCCCAATTGCACCACAAAGGTGTTAGTTTGTCACTGTGCTTCCATACCCTGCATGGTTGGGACTACTGCTATACCAAATAACTGCATGAGATCTCTGCCCATGAGATTTACTGGGCATTTTGCAGAAACTACAATTTTGCTTCTCTGTGTCAATCCTATAACTGGATCAGTTATTGCAATGTTACGGGAGAGAGGGGCCCGATACAACTGTCCATTAGCTGCTTTGACCAGTATGTAATCAGGTGACTCTGAGTTTTCTGGTAATTTGGAGGGGTGTATCAGGGTCCGTGATGACCCCGAATCACAGAAAAATTTGACCTCCCTCCCTTCCACCAAGAGTGTAACTCCTGGTTTCATGTCTGCTAAATAGAGCTCCAAGCTCAATAAAGCTAGGTCTAATATTTCGTCTTCTTCATTGTTGCTAACTTCCTGCACTTCCTCTACTCCTTCTTTCACATTCTCATTTGTCCTTTCTCTACTGGCCCCTTCTAGTGATTTTTGACTATCATATAGTCAGTCCTCACCTTCCTTGTCTTCCGTTGTTGCCTTCTTATTTTTCCTGCAATCCCTTGCCAAATGTTCCTTTTTACCACATTTAAAACATTCTCCCCTTTTCATACGCCCTTCAAAGTTCTCTGATCCCTGATCAGACTACTTGTTTTCCTGTGCGTTTTTCTTGCCCTTTTTTCCAGACTGTACTACATAGACTTCTGCTCCATCTTCTACAGAAAATACTTGAACCTTCTTTTTCTTTTTGCTATTAAAATGGCTTTTGGCATGCCTAGCATATTTAAGTAATGATTGCAACCTGCTTGTACGATGGTCTACCATGTGTTTTGTAATGAAACTGCTTATAGGCGTGCTACTGCCTTTTAAAAATGCATTCTTTAACTGCTGTTCATATGGGGAATCTTGTGTTTGATCTTCGGGAACCTGCATTCCACAGTGGTTATTAAAACATTCCAGCAATCTGGCATAGTATTGGTCCATTGTTTCATCTTCTTGTTGGATGCATTGATTAATGCAAGTCCAGTCTGCCCTAGGTTTCCATTTTTCAGAGATACGGTCTGTAAAACCTTTTACTCTAGTGTCTAACTCTGCGCTGCTATGTGGGAGGGGTCTTTGTGCAGCATCACGAGGATTCCAGTTGCCACAAATCATGTACCAATTTGGCCCTACAATCTGTCTAACTACCTTTTCTATTTTTTCTCCATTTAAGTTATAACTTAACCTCATTCCTTGTAAGTCTTCTGAGAATTTTCTAAAATTAATCTTTGGATGGGGAATTCCCTCAGTGGCTTTTCGGATATCTTCCGGAGTCCAAGGTCTATATACTAGAATGGTTGGGTCCTGATTGTCCTGACCTGCCTGAGGATTGGGTACCTCTATAAGTGGGCATATTTCTTCCTCTTCTCCTGTAGATCGTGAATTCTTAACTATTTGCCATAACTCAATACCTTCCTTTGAATTACTTGCCTTTGTTCAGGACCTGGTCTCGATGGGATCTCTGATTTTAGTTAGTTTCAGTTTTATAATGTCTCTGTTTCCAGTGACCACAGGATATAGTGGGGGTGGACTAACCTGTTCACTCACTTCATATTCTGGTAAGGGAGGTGGAGGTGCTGATGCTATTACTAAGTTGTTATCCTCCCTATCTAAAAACATTGCTTTTGAATCTTTGTTCTTTTGGTCCCTATGGTTTACTTCCTCCAGCCACCTGTGTGCCTGAGGAATTCCTAACCGTCATTGCTTTTTTACCTGACCCTTAGAATCATTTTTGAGTTGTTTGATAAGTTTGATAAGTGAGAATTTTTCTAATTTTCTGTCAAATTCATACTTATTAACCCATTTTGAAAAATATTTAATATTATTGGCGCACTGCGACTGCATATATTTTGCGTCTTCCGTTAACGGTGGGTTTTGGGGTGTTTTTGTGCAATTATTACCCATTTTGTTTTACCTTTCAATTGTTACGTAACTTTTCTAGTTTTAATGTGTACCACGGATTTTGTTATAGTCTCTTCAGAATGACTGCCTAAAGTCTACTACTCTGTTTCACCTGATCTATGACAAGACAATACCTTTTTTATCCCTGACTGTAAGAAAAATACAATCTGACAAAAAACAATACATATCCAGTCCCTGATCCTGAAACAGAAAAAAGTAGATTCACCTTAACTGAGCCCACGTGATTGATCGCTGATTCGCAGGAAACCCATCCTTCAGTCACAGATCAGAAAGTGGCTGGCCTCTTTTGATGACAATTCAGTCGGAGGACTTCACATATAAGAAGAACGGATTTGGTTTCTTCTCCGTATGGTTTCAGCCACCTGGCCGTCTGATCCGAGGTGAAGAGAGGGTTCCGGTCCAAAGGAAACAATCTGTAAAAGAAAAACTTCAAAGACCAATGCAAGTTAGGTTCAAGCAAGGCACCCTTTATTACTTGCAGCAAGGAGACAAAGCATGTAGGTACAAGGTTTGTCTGATTTTCTGGAGTTCAGTATGTTATTCTTATACAGTTCTCTTCATGTCACACAGAAAATGTTACTAAATCTACTGCTGATGTAGTCAGACACAGCTTTCTGTATGTTACACAGAAAATGTTACCAGACTTATTGCTGACATGGTCAGATTATTGCTGTCTTGCAAAAACATTTGAGAAAAACAACCTGGCCTTGGGCTTATTTTAGCACTCCTTGGTTCTTCAATTCTTCAATTGTACAGTTCTAATACATGTGTTACATTTTGTCTAGATTCAAGGTACATTTCTAGCTTTGGTACAAGTAATGCTGACTATGGTTTAAGCTTTCAAACATCTATTGTTTTCTTTACCAAGGCTTCTAGCAGCTGCACATTTTCACATGGCATAAGCAGAATAAAATGTATCTTATCAGGTTTCTAGTAGCTGCACATATTTTCTTGGCATAAGCAGAATAAAGTGTCTCTTATTAAAGTTTCTAGTAGCTGTGCAGATTCATACAACAAGAACAGGATAAATGTATTAACCCTTTTAAGCCTTTAAGCATGCATATTGCTATTATGCATTTTTCTAACAGTTGCTATGTGAAAAGACTTCTTGGTGGTTTCAGAAGCTTCTAAGGTGCAATTAAAGTCTCCTCCCAGTATAAGATTTCCTTTATAATTGTTGGAAATAAAATCTAGATGTCTTTTAACCGTTCCTGCTCCAACTCCTGGGAACCAATATAGATTAGCTAAGCTCCATATTCTGTTATTAAATTTAATTATAACAAATGCTAGTAGACCTTCTTTGTCTTCATATTTATAAATAACTTTTAGAGTGATTGTGATACTCCTTTTATCTTTGTTTTATAGGAGGATTGAACTAAGACTGTATAGTCCTTAGGGTTCCAAATAAAGCTATCATTAGTCTTAAAATGCATTTCCTGGAGAAATACTACTTGTGCCTTATTTAGATTTAAATATTTTAGTAAGTTTGATCTTTTATTTGCATTATTTAAGCCATTAGTGTTTAATGATAAGAATGTTAAATCCATTTCAAGTTATTGTTGGAAGAAACATTTTGCTTCTTTTTTTTTATTTTGATTATAGAAGTTATACCATATTCTCTGATAACATTGAATGTTATTTTTATGTGTGTAAACTAGGGAGTGTAATTTAATGTTCTTCTTTAAATACAAGTAGGGTACAATTCTGGTCAGGCTTTAAAAAGTACTTCTATAAAACATTAATTCTAAAGTATCAAATACAAGTAAATATGAATTTCCCATTAAACATGTTATGAAAGTCATTCCTAATCCAACAGATAAAGATAGATTTATTGGATTATCACTCATGCCTTTAACCAACAGTATCAACTGAGCTCCATATGTTAAATTATTATATGGAGAATTTTCTTAAAAGAGATATGAAATTCTATATTATACAACAACCCCCCCATTAATATTCAAAAACATGCACGCTGATTGGTCAGCGTGCACATTGTAAATCAGTTATAGCAATGGAAAAAAGGTCTGGTCGCCCGGACTTTTTCCATTACTATAACTCTTTTTTTAAGCAATGGAGAATGCAAGATCTCCATTACTTCATACTGTCTTGCTATGTTAAACGAGAGAGATTCTCCGTTGCTTTTTTTAAAGCTGTCTCGCTATGTTAAACCCATTTAACATAGCGAAACAGTTTGTAAAAAGCAACAGAGATCTTGCTTTCTCTGTTGCTTTTTCAAAACTGTCTCCTATGTTAAATGGATTTAACATAGCGAGACAGCTTTAAAAAAGCAACAGAGATTCTCCGTTGTTTTTTTTTACAGCTGTCTCGCTATGTTAAACCCATTTAACATAGCGAAACAGTTTGAAAAAAGCAACGGAGATCTTGATTTCTCCATTGCTTTTGCCTACAGCTCTGATGTACTGGGTAGGCATACACATGCGCAGTACATCAGAACTGCCGCAGAATACCAGACAGCTGCGGAAGGGCAGCAAGAAGGCATTATACAATGCCATTATTTAAGAAAAGTAATTATTTTTTTTCTTAAATAATGTCATTGTATAATAGCAATAACCCACTTCTGGGTGTGGGTAATGCTGGATTTACCCACGGTTGGCTTTGTTTGGCCACTCCGGCTTCGCCCTCATGACCAAACCACACCAACCGTGGGAAAATACAGCATTACCCACACCCAGGCATGGGTTATTGCTATATTATACTGTGACCCCCCATTAATATTCCAAAACGTGCATGCTGATTGGCCAGCGTGCACGTTGTAAATTGACTTATACTAATGGAAAAAGGTCCGGTCGCCCAGACTTTTTCCATTAGTATAAGTCTCTTTTAAAACACTGTCTCGCTATGTTAAAAGAGTTTAACATAGCAAGACAGGTTTAAAAAAAGCAACAGAGATCTCCATTGCTTTTTTTAAAGCTGTCTCGCTATGTTAAACTCCTTTAACATAGCGACACAGTGTGTAAAAATCAACGGAGATCTCCGTTGCTTATTTTAAAGCTGTCTCGCTATGTTAAACCCATTTAACATAGCGAAACAGCAAAAAGCAACGGAGATCTTGCTTTCTCCGTTGCTTTTGGCCACAGCTCTGATGTACTGCGTAGGCATGCGCAGTACATCAGAACTGCCACGGATACCAGACAGCTGCGGAAGGGCAGCAAAGAGGCATTATACAATGCCATTATTTAAGAAAAGTAATTATTTATTAATTTTATAAATAAAATATAATAGCAATAACCCACGCCTGGGTGTGGGTAATGCAGGATTTACCCACAGTTGTCTTTGTTTGGTCCCGAGGGCGAACCATGCCAACCGTGGGTAAATCCCGCATTACCCACACCCAGGCGTGGGTTATTGCTATATTATTCTATTATTGTTCTATAGCATTTTATATATCAAGATGGAATGTTAGTAGTGTAAACAATTATTATGCTGACTTAGAAAATATCCAATATTTAGTTACCCTTAAAAAATTCCAAACATGTCAGAAATGTCACTTTGGATAAATTAAATGTGACAGAGGAGCATACACTAAATAAGCCAACAACAAATAGATTATTACTAAAATAATTTGAATAAAATACCACTGCAGTAGACAATGAGTGATTACCAATGAAATATGAATTTACTGTAGGTGTACCGTCTTCCTTTACTTTCCCACTCTTAGCTCACCAACTTCAACTTACACTTATGAAAAGACATGGCTTATCAGTGGTATCCTGACTCTGAGTAGAGGCGCGTCCTACATTCCAGTGTGCAGTACTTTTAAATATTTATAGTTTATAAAGCAGAGTCTAATAATGAACTATGATCACCCTACAATTCCCATCCTACATAGGGCATCTCCTGCTTCCAGAATGGGTAATCACATCAGGTCTAGAATGAATGTGAAGGTACCTATATGGTAATCAAGACTTATCTTAGGTAAGTATTAATCAAACAGTATTTAGAGCAACTTACAGAGTTCTCAGAGCATTTAGAATACTCTTAAGCCTCTCCTCCCTTGAACAAAAACAGATATTTCCTTTCCCTTTCTTTCCCTTGTTTTAAATCAATACTAATAAAAGAAATTCAGCAAACATAGGTAAACAGAAATAACATTCAGTAGTCCGTCTTGTACATGACTCGCAATCCATTAAACAAGTCAGTGACTAACATCACTTTAGTAAACATTATAAAGACAAATTAGAAATAATTTCCTAGCTGTTTAAATTTTCTGATAAAGCAAGAAGTTAACAATAAGCTTTTTTAAATAAAAGTATAACACATTTCAGTTTTTCCTTGCATGTATACATTTCTATTTATATTGTAGTGTCAATAGCTGTCTGAAATCTGCACAATACTTCACTTCTTCAAATCATTCCTTTTTCATTTCGGGTTTTGTTTTGTCAAAATGACAATATTTCAAGGGCACAATTAATATTTAGACTGATGTTTCAAATAAATAACTTGTCAGTTGCCAATTGAGTTAGTTTAGAATGTATCGTTAGTGCAAATATAGCATGTTGCAAAAATAATATGTATTTTTTCGTGTGCTCTAGAGACTGTCATATGCAAGTGACGTATATAATGTAGCATATATAGAGCAGATAGCTTATGGATTCAGGTTGTTAAAGTAAATTAGGTTTATTAATCAGGCAGTTTCATTTAAATTCACAAGTAATTTGGGGACATTTCAGTTGCATTTCCAGGAATGTGTAGTCCCATGTGAGTAATTGAGTCCACTTTTCCTCATAAACATGTCACAATTCATTAAACAAAGCAGTCTAACATCTGTCTAATAATCATTATAAAGACAAACCCCCGGATTCATGAAGCTCAGCGCAAGGCCGGTGTAAGGCTTGCGCCGGCCGTGCAGCGTATAAATGGCATAGCAGCACCACATGCATAGTAATGAGTGTGCGCTGCAGCCACAACCACGTGCATAGGGCACGTGCGCGAGTCCAGGGAGCCTAACTAGGTTGCGCTCGGAGGCGTGGCCAAGTCAGCAGGCGATGAGCAACCTAAAGTGCTGACTCTTACAGGCCGCCTGCAATAGTAACTGCACCTACCAGTGTCCGTGGATAATGAAACGTATGAAAAGTATGCTACATAGTACCCGTCCACACAAAATGGAGAACCAAACATAAATGCACGAAATACAAAATGTTCCCATTCATGGAACAAATGATACTTAGAATACTGCGTCCGTTACGTATTGCACTGTCAGCAGTCATACCCAGTGGAGGTGTACTGCATCATGTCAGCGCGCCGCAAATACACATGACTAGCCCCATGGGCATGGTCACCAGCAGTCCCACAGTGGTAGTGATAGTACACAGCTGGGCAGTCGTGGCCATATAACAGCCATAAAGAAACTAGACATCCCAAACACACACAAACATATGTATAGTAAAATGTGCTATACACAGCAACGTAACCGTCACATACACATAGGATGGCATATGCCGAATTGGAATATCCAGAAGCAGAACCCATGCATGCAAATGTAATACACAACAACCCCTTCATAGCACGTAACCCGCACCCATGTCCGAATGTCCACCTAATCCAGCTAGCAACCTTGCGCAGCTGCACACCTACACAGAGCAGGTATACCCCATATGTAGTAGGAAGTATTGTCCTAGGCAGTGACAGGCTTGCAAATATGTACCCCACATATGTCAATATCCCATTCCAGGTACTGAAATCCAAATGGCTGCATGTGAATGTGTCGGCAGAATGTGTACATCCCGCGTGTGGTTACTGACCTGTCGAAACCCCATAGGTGTTCACACGCCATGGTGTCCATAACTGTACACATCTGGACAAAGCAGTATGTGTAGCCACGGTACTGATGAGTAGCTATGCAGACATGCCAAACATAATATACAGGGTGGAACAGCTGTCCACCAAGCAGGTCACCCCAGCAGGGTTGCCACATGTACAAATTGTCAAGGTGGGACATCACTCGTAGATATGTGTGGATTTGCATGGTAAAACACCCACGGCCAATGCAAAGGATAGAATAACACGTATATGCCAGAATGAAAGGTTATTGCATAGCATGTGAATAGCTTAAGCTATCCAATATAATAGTCATGTGTACCAGATACAAAATGCCTGTAACATGCAAGTAGTAATGAAGGTAAGAAATACACTACTGTGTTAATATCACAGGACATATGGCACATGTCAAGTGTTGACGCAGGACACAAATGTCCATAATGGGGCCTCCCCCGCAAAGAGGAACAAGTGCTAACCCTACCCCCCACTGAAGTATCGGCAGTATAAATACAACCCAATGACACACCAACACCACCGTCCAACCCATGACAGCAACAAAAGCTGGACAAAGACTAACACGATGCGTGCACAAATAGGGACACGTAATCAGTGCTCTCACAACCTTCTACAGGCCACCGAATAATAGTATGTACATACACATGAAATGCTGCGAAGGATGTGTGGTAGTCCCCGTTTACAAACCTTCTACAGGCTCAGAATAATAGTATGTACATACACATATGAAGATGGTAGACA
>NC_056732.1:1390354814-1390379814 GCF_019279795.1 Protopterus annectens
GCCCCCCCCAATTTCTTTGAAAGAAAAGAAAAATGGGGAGATAGGAAAGTGGTGAAAAAGGGGCACAAAGAGGGAAAGACAGTATGGAAAATAGCTCGGGATGTACAGGACGGGTGTAGGGAAGGTCCATAGCTGCCCATTTCTTCAACAGCAACAGCTGTGCATATGCAATAAATTTGGAGGTAGATATGAAACCATCAACCCCTGAGAGAGGGGTGAGGACAACAAAGTATGTTGTAATGCCAGTTAAATAACATTTCATGTGTCCAGTGGACATGTGTGCAAAATGGGCAGCTATGTATGGGGCGTATTTTTTTGGGGGGAGCAGATTGCCCTTTTTTTTTAGGTGAGAGTGGAATGTGGGTTAGGGGAAGTAGGTATATTTGGGGAGGTAGGTTGGGGATGTAAACAGACAAGACAAACAAGACACATAGAGGGGCGGTATATGATATATGTGGTGTGTGAACACCTTTGACGGGGAGGGATGTTTGGAAATCACAAGCCCATGAGCCCCCAGATGGAAATAGTGGGACTGAGGTCCCCACCCATGGGCAGTCACCACTGCACCTTAATGGCCCAAAGGGTGGCTGTGCTGGGGGCTGTGTAGGAGGGGCAGGCTGACCTGGGAGTTGTGCCACTCGGGCTTCAAGCTAGCATAGAGTTTCTGCAACAGAACGTTCAATCTCTCTACGCACCACAGCCCAGACAGTTCGAAGGGTGATAGGTGCCCCTCCTCCACCCACGCTTGCATGGGGGGGCCGAGCCCCATCCCCTGCAGCGCTTCCACCCAAAGGTGGCACAGGGCCAATGGAGGAGGAGGTCCCAGGCTGGGCACCAGATCTGCTGGTGCCAGGTGCCATGGCCAGCTGAGATGGGATAGGTTGATCCGCTGGTACCAGCCTTCCCATACGAACTATGTTTTGGAGAGTTTAATAAAGAAATGGGTTAGTAAAAGTCAACAGCATCCCCAATTAGTTATAACAGCATGCAGAAGTATTCCCATTGACCCAACACACCAGATTTTCAAAAGTTGAAAAGCAAGCATAACTCATGCATATATAGAGCAATAGTGGACATTACAACAGCATGCAGGTTTAATTGATGGCAACAGGCCATCGATATTGTGGTATTTTAACAGGGTACATGCATAGAAATAAATGCAAATATTTATAAACCAATAGGACATATGTCCCAACAAACGTTTTGAGATTAGACATACCGATTGAGGTCTGGAATTGCATTTTTTATGCACATACAGTAGGGTGGAAAAAGATAGCTCAATTAACAACTTATATATCCTTCTAGTTTTCACTACATTCCTATTAACTGCAGTTATATGTCCCTTACATGTATTATTACACTACCCAATGTCCTTATATTGTGCAATTGGATTTTGCTACATCATTATATACATGAGCTGTATCTTACATACAAACTGTCCAAGATGCAGATGTTACTGCAGCATATTTTGAGAATTGCTCACACACACTACTGCTAAGATGGTACACTGACAGCTCTACTTTCATATAATTATCTAGATATGTTCAGGTGAAAGTATCAGTTATATGTTAACAGCTCCCTACATTTCTGGCAGCACACTGACATTTCTGGGGAACACAATACCAAGCTACTCATGTGCGAGATTAACCTGTACATGCTGGGCATGAACCAACAGTTGAGGGCTATAAATATGCATAAAAGCTACTGGCACTCCCTTCATCCACGTTATATGGGCCTACACTGCTTAATACAACACTACTATTTGTAGAATGCAACAGTACATCAACATATCAAAGAAAATGACACAGACGCACTCCAGGAATTATACATTTATTAAAAGATTATTACACCTTTATTTATTGGGTTAAAACACTTTTTGAAGGCTGTCTCATTTATTTTATATAACAGTACATGCAAAATAATTACTAACCTGCCTGATGACTCAGACTTTGCATCCTATCTTCATGGGCTTGCTGGCTCATAGCCCAGACACCTGCAGCTGTGAAGTAAATGCAGTGATACTGAGACATACCTATCCATAGTATAGACAAGCATAGCAATTCATAACTACTAAATACAATGGCTACTTACTCAGTACTGGGGCATCAGGCATCGCACGGAATTCCTAGATCCACTGGTCCAGTTGATCCTCCCTACGTCACTTCAGGTCAGAAGAATGGTTCCTGACCTGCTCACCAGTCCGAGGAACACCAGTGGCACTGGTGAGATCACGGACAAGACTGTTCCAGGCCTTCGTTTTATATTGGATACCCTGGTACTGGCCCCACAGGAGTCTTTCCTCATGATTGTGGACAAGGAGCCAAACCATTACTTTGGTCTCTCAATGCCCCAGCGTTGCACTGTAAATTGAGTGCCTTCTCCAACACTGGCCATGCTGACTGCAGAAGGAAGCTACAACCAGTTATAGCAAGTATTCCCGCCTGTGGAGCTTAATATGCCTCATTTCCCACACTTATGTCAGGAAATATTTTTATATACAGATTTCCAACAAAAAATGGAATGTGCAGTAGTGGGACTCGAACTGGGAATGTCGCCTCTTTGTATGAAGGTTCTAACCACTACGCTATCGCCATTCTGCTTAATTTGCATATATTTTTCTTATTATCCTCTTCTGGTCTCTAAGCTGCTAACTGTAGCTAAGCAATGGGCAAACCCGTGCAAATACGGGCAGCTATATCGGATGAAAAAAAAAAAACTTTTTATTTTTAATTTTGTCAGTTGTTTAACATATGGGGGAGTGTAGTGTTACATTGTGCACATGTGAGTGGACTCACTCATGTAACTTAAAATTGCGGCGTTTCTTCATTGCAGGGGCGTGGATTTTTGGACTGCTCGGCAGTCCGACATGCCCCCTACACTTGTCCATGCTTCGTGTAAGCTTTAGAGTTGATGCAACGCACCCTCATTAATATGCATGGTGCGCTGCCATCATACTCTTAGACTGGCGCTTCTGTGTAAAACTAATCTAGTCTTACATGGAAGATTAGTAAATCCGGGGGATAATCTATTCATATTTATATTAGTAATTCCAAAATCAAGGCAATTATAACATATTGGAAGATTTCATCTTAAAACTTAAATGGTAAACAACACAGATGTACTGATATTTGACTTCTCTCTAGTGCTGCTTCAAAGATACTAAGTTTTATTCCTGTACTAATTATTTATAATGCCATAATTTTCATATTTTTTTAAATAACTCAAAAAACAAGCAAGACCAACATAACTGCTTAGCCTCATATGACAACTCACAGATAAATGCTGCTGATAGTATGTGTGTAACTTGAGTGGTTAGAGAGATATAGTAAGTTGTTTAGAAAATATTACACAATTAATATTTACTGTGTTTATGACTTATAAAATCCAGTTTAAGACCTAGGATTTAATGAACACTACCACTGTAAAGATTTGTTTGTGCTGAACAGTTTGCTATTTACATTTCTTTAGTAACCCTTATGGCTCCAGAGATATAAGCATATGTTTGAAATGTGAAGCCGTAACTTGTTTTTTTACTGGCAGTTAGTGCAAACCTTCCGAGCTCCACAGAGCACTCCTGCACACATATATATGCATGCATGTACAAATACACAAAAGACAGACCCATGCACATATATGTACACACACACACACACACACACACACACACACACACACACACACACACACACACACACACACACACACACACAAAATGCCCAAACATATTAGCAAACTCCCATTACTCAGGTTAAACACACACCCACTTATGCACACTACACTACACACAAACCACAAACCACACACACTCACAGTAGCAATTCTGCATGTACAAACACATTACAAAATCCCCATAACCATGGTTAAGCACACATCGACATGCACATATATACCAGTCTGGTGTGTTGCTTATCTTATTGTGGCACTCCTAGACAACACACACACACACACACACACACACACACACACACACACACACACACACACACACACACACACACACACACACACACACACACACACACACTAGCAATTCTTCATGTACAAACACATTAACAAATCCCTATAACCTTGGTTAAGCATACACTGACATACACATATATGCCAATCTGGTGTGTTGCTTATCTTATTGTGGCAGTCCAAAACAACACAGAGACAAAGGCACGCCCACACACTCACAGTAGCAATTCCTCATCAACCAAGTTCAACAGACATTCACTTACATGCACATGGCATTTCTACTGTCACACAAGTACACTCACTCAGAGATACACACACACACACACACACACACACACACACACACACACACACACACACACACACACACACACACACACATACACACACACACACATACACACACACACCATGCCCATATATTCACACAATAACAAGAAATGCCTTCACAATATTTCACCTTAATAGACAGCAATGCCATAAGTAAGATAGTAAGTATGTATGTTGTGTGTATATCAGTGTTACACATTATCTAACTGTCTTTTATCTCAGCACAAAATACAAACAGCATGCATATACTCTTAAGATCTTTAAAACATGGTCATGACAGCTGCTGGTTATTAATGTGGATTGGTGTCTTTAGCTCTGAATTAAAATTTCTGTGTATGGAAGGGGCTGGCATTCCATCAGGGTCAGAGGTCAGAAATTCAGACCCAGCATGCTGCCAGACAGCACAAGGGTAGAATTCAGTATGATATTTGGAGAACATGTGCAAAGGAAGCATTACATTATAATGCTCTGTGTTTAGCTAAATACAATTATGAAAGGATTTTCTGTTTTTCTGTTAACAGCATTTGAATATTTTTTTTGTAGCTCCTGAATGTGTTGTTTTATTTATTGCATTTTAACCAAGCAAATTACACAGATCACAGCGGCCATTTTTTTCAAAGGAATTCTGAGAAGAAAAATACCTTTAAGTGATGTGACAAGGTCAGTGGTTGCACATTTTTCAGACAAAAGCTCCCTCAGAAATTTGACCATGACTCTGGGAAGGTTTCTCTCATTTAGAAACAATTCATTATGAGCAGCTGTCTTATCCTGAATCTTGCTGAAATGAATTTTCTGTTTTTCTTTATTATACTGGGGAGAGGGTTCTCCATGTGTATGGTATAGAGCTGGAAGGTATGAAAAAGTTTTACTATTTGGAGAAATTTTTTGATCAGCAAATGGCATTCACTACCCACTGGACATTGACCACTTGATCACTTTCTGGGCAGGCAGAGGAAAGAGAATGGTCTAAGGGTACCTCCCCAAAGTGCTGCCGGATGATGCCCATTCCTCTGTGCAGCCACCATAGTGGTTCAGGTGGTATCAGGCAGAGATAAGAAATTGTTGTACTGAATAACCAACTAAATAAACACTGATCTAGCAATGGAGGGAAATTTCTGGCACAAATATATCAAACATTAAAAGAAGTGGCAGTATAACCATTACATATTCAAAAAAAATGTTAACCTTGACATTCACTGCACATAAATACTGAACATCAATAAAGCTGAAATCCTAGTAGCTAAATGTAAAATTAGCAACAATAAACCAATATGTATAGCAACACTGTAAATGTCTTAAGACCACAAAGAATTTAGCCTATTAAGGCATACTCTCCTGGATTACTGCAAGCGTATCACTTACAACAATAATGCTAAGTGACCTTAATATTGACTGATCCAGGAGTATTGAGAAGCCTATATACTAGAATATCAGTCCTGTATGTATTTACACAACTTAAGCTACCATAAAGCCAGACCAAATGTCTGAAAAAGAAAGTATCCTAGACTGGGTAGTAATAACTGCCTCTAGTACTCTGTCTTGTGGATGGTGCAGTGGTGCAGCGGTAGCATTGTTGCCTCACAGTAAGAGGTTCTCTGGTTCGATTTTCAGCTGAAGTGCCTTCTATGCAGAGTCTGCATGCCCTCCCTGCATTTGTGTGGGCTTCCTCTGGTTGTTCCGATTTCCTCTCACGTTTCAAAGCTATGCATCTGGAGTGCTGCTCCCTGGCCCTCAGCTGAAAATTGGCTTTGTTCCAAGTCTGACTTTTCCAGTAAATAAATAGTAAAACTGCTCAAATAGGAATCAAGCCAGTTGCTTGTATTGACCATACCCAGTCTATACAATATAGAAACATACTGATATTCATAGAAAAATCCCATTTAAAAATATTCAGAAAGATAACCAAATTCAGCAAGGAAATCATGTCTATTCTTAAGCATAGCAGCTGGGAACCATTAACAATACTACCATTGTATGAAGCAGTAATTCACCTTAACATACCTTTCTCATCCTAGTAGATTTCTTATCCCATCAGTATAGTAAAAGAGTCATGCTGAAACCTGCATTATGGTTTACACCAGAAATGAAATAGCTAATGCTCAGTCAAAGAAAAGCATGAAAAAGTGACACATAAAAAAAACCCTTCGACAGCAATTTACCTTACAAAAGCAACCAGCTTAATGTTCAAACAAGATTACTAAACCAGCCTGCAGGAAAAAAAAACACAAAGTCTAAAAAACATTTTGGTCAGCAGTTGATAACCTTTTACCTTTTACACCCTGATAAGAAATCCCATCCTTATCCTTTTGCAAATTAAATGGACTATAAACTATATAAATAAATGAAATATAATAGGCTATAGACACTGGACCCATCTCAGTTTGGATTTGTCAAAGAGCAGATCATGCTTATTTAATATGGTGGATTTTTTTGAAAAGGTCACCAAAGCAATGGATGAAGGCAAAATGGTACACACCATATACTTTGACTTTATTAAAGCTTTTCACAAAATGCTGCACTCGGGCATCATAAAAAGCTTAATAAACAGGGAATTAACCCCTATGTCACCTGCTGGATTGCCAATTGGCTCATAAATAGGAAGCAGATAATCAAAATATGGGAAGTTATCTCCACCGAGAGACCAGTCACCAGTGGAATCCACCAGGGTTCTATTCTGGGACCTTTCCTGTTTGGCATCTACTTTTCTGATGAAAAAGCTATTGTAAATGACTACAAGATAGGAGCAATTCTTGAATACCCAAATGACTTAGCCATCCTACAGGAAGTTTTGTCCCAAATAAATAACTGGTGACAAAATCATTGACTTAAACTAAATCCCCCCAAAATGCATTATTTTATCCATTGAGAAATCACCTACTTCAGGGGAACTACCACACTGACAACAAACCCCTAATAGTTGACCCAGTCTTGTGGGATTTGGGAATTTATGTGGACAGCAACCTAACTTTTGACCAGCATGTATCTATTATTATAAGAAAGTCCTTCTATATTGTACAACTTGTAAAAAAGGGATTATGTCTAAATCTAGGGATGCGATTGTTCCCCTTTACTCAGCCTTCATTAGGCTAATCATTGAGTATAATGCCCCCTTTGGCATGTATTTGTCCAGACACATTCAACAGCTGGAACACCCACATAGATACCTTACTAAAAGGATACAAGGTCTAAACAACATGCCCTACATGGACTAAATCAAAGCCCTGTCACTATACTTGGTTTCCTACTGACTGCTAAGCATTAACCTGTGTCTGGCATACAAGGCATCCTTCAACACATTACTGATGGATTTACTGCACATAAACAAGTGGCATTAGAAATAATTGGTCTAGGGATCTAAACCTCATCTACAACATCAACAGAATGGTTTGGAGGGACAGATATATCTTGCAGAGGATACCACTACTCTGTAACATACTCTCCATCCTCATAAAACAAAGATCATCTGCATCCATTCAACAGCAACTCAGATCTATGGATAAGAAACAGAAAATTTACCCCATGACTGCCCCCTGTACACTAGTAAAGGACAGAATCATGGATGCATGGCCGTCCTCTCAACTTATCTATGGTATGATCCCAGTTATTCTCATTAAGGGTAATATATAATTATTGGCCATGGGATGGGTTAGGCCAATCTATTACCAAATGGGACAGGTTATTTTGCTTACAAAAAGGGAAATTGGCAAGGTGTAAAATAGCCCTCAAGGGCAGCTAGCCTAGTACTTAGATATGAGATTATGAACCTATAATATAGTGCATAGATTTAATTCATACTATATAAGCGTGTCCAACTCCCTTACTAAACCTAAAATACTTACTTTGTCACAGGAAGGGCTACTAGTACTTTTTAACTCGCCACACCTCCTACCATCACAATTAAATGAAAGTTACACAAAAATTCACACCCACCTGTTTTGCAGCTGATACCCTATTAAAAAAAACCTTAGTATGTCTATAGAAGCCATAGCATGCACAAAAGCTAGAAACAATCCTACCCTTTCCCCAGTGAAATAAACTACAAAGGCATACAAACAAGTCTACTTCTAAAGCCCGACTCACAGATGACTTGAGTTTCCAAATCCCATGAAGAAAAAAACATGAAAGTTCAGAAACCTGAATGTTGTTTTTTTACCAGGGTAAGTAAATACGTAGCCAACTGTAAATGAAACTCACGCCTAGGTAAGTAAAACCCACCTAGGTGGTGGGCTATACCTCCCACCCCCCTAACTCCATGAATGCACTACAGTGGAGAACAGGGCATGTTGACCAAGTGTTTACTTACCTTAGCAAACAGTCGATGTTCGGGTTTCTGAACTTTCATGATTTTCGTCTCTGGATTTTGCAAGTCAGTCATCTGACAGTTGGGCTTTAGAAGTAGACCCCATACAGATGTACTTCACACTGTGTGTGTGGCCAACTCCCTTAATAAATCCCACACACCAAACATGACAATATTCGACACAGGCAGGATCAGTACTACCCCATCACTCATCACAACTTCTACCTCCACAATGAAAAGGGCTGTATGGATATACTTATACCCACCCCTCTTGCAGATGATATCCTACAAGTAGAATACATCAGAATGGCTGCAGAAACCATAGCATTCACAAAATGTACACATACGAATTACTGCCTTCAAGAAACTATAGTACTAAACCCTGAAAACAATCCTACACTATTCCCTTATATAAAGGAGAAAGGCTCATCCAGACTCTGCTACACTTTGCTGTGAAGGAAAGGTTAGTTTGCTGTTATTTTTTGTATTTCTGTATTGCCTTTCTATATTTTGAATACTGTAGTTTGTTTTCTTTACCTTGTGTTTTGCTTGCATTCTGTTTTAACAGCATATTAAAACTTCAAAAGAGACCACAGCTCTCTCTGTTCTGAGTCCGGCAGAATTTTTTCCCTCCCTCCTACTGTCTTGTTAAATACCACTGTCTTTCTAGTTGCCCGCCTCTTATGTTAATCTGACCATATATCTCATTTCTCTCTACTTTCACTGGCTTATGTGAGTAATCACAAAACCATCACTTTTGAAATCCCACCCCTTCAATTATTTAAATTTATTGGCCATCCTACAGTATTTCATAGTACCAAAATACAAAAGTGACCACCCCTTTCAGTCCATCTTGCTGTTTTAAAAATAGTAACTCTCCACTAAACCTTAACTTTTTAAACAGGTAAAACTCAAGTTACCTACTTTCACATCTAACTTCTCTAGTGCACACTGCAGAGTGCATTCTTTTCAATCTTACCTTTAAGCATCCCTGTGACTAGCACTTTCTCTAATACCTGCTGGAAAGCACTAGGAAGCCTTAAACTCATACAAACACTGCACTCTCCTTGTTAACAAGGAGAAATTAATAGTAGACACTAAACAGCCTATAATTGCAAAGTACCTTGCTAAGGAAACAGCTCCTATACTTTACAAAGAAAAAGAAAAAAAAAGGCCCCAAACCAGGCATGTCCAAGGGTCAGCTTCCAGTGATTTCTCCTGTCCACCTGGTGAATCTGGGCATACTGGGGCAATGCAGCAATTGCCTCATGTACACAGACAACCCTCTCCTCCTACCACCCAACACTACAACCTGTGAGAGATGCACTTATATAGCCAAAATGGAAGCAAAGCTCTCTCCACCCAAGATTGTGCTAAACAGTCAAGAGGAGAAGGTTAACACCCACATTACACCTCAAGCAACACATAGCCCTTCTAAACCCGCACCACCAACACCCACATATAGCAACACTAAATCCACATATGCAGAGGCCCTTAACTGTAACCTGCCCAAGCAACAAAGACCTCTGAAGCTGAAACGCAAACAAACACCAATCACAACCAATGTGTCACATAGTTCACAACACCAGTGTGCCACCCAGCAACAGCCCCTAAGGCAAGACAATGTACCTAACACTTTAGTCATAGGTGACTCTATAGTCCGGCACACTGATGTCCCTCTCACCAGGTTGAATAAGGAGAAAGTTACAGTCAGCTGCCTGTCGGGTGCCAGGATCTGCCACATAACGCATGCACTCAAGTCACTCCACAACAAGTACAAATATGACTCTGTCATTGTCCATGTTGGAGTGAATGACTTGAGACGCACCTCCCTGGACTACATGAAAAGAGACATGGAAGAGCTCTCGGATCATGTGGCCCAGGCAGGTATGACCCTAGCCCTGAGTAGCATCCTGCCTTCACCCAGAATGATACCACAATATAAGGATAAAATGATTGACTTCAACAATTGGCTAAGCTTATGGTGTCATTCAAAGGGGATCCAGTATCTGTCTGCCTGGGATGACATGATTGACAGACCACGATGCTTTGCCAGAGATGGTCTGCACCTGTCGCCCTGGGATTCAGGTTACTGGCTAAGGTTCTTGCCACCCCTATAGTGCCTGTTTTAGGCAAACTTCAAAGGACAAAACCACCACCATAACAGGTACAAGCATGCAAAATCTGAAGGTAATGCTACTCAATGCTAGAAGTCTAAACCTCAAAATGCACTCTCTCGAGGCACTCCTAAAAATGGAGAACATCGATATCTGTGCAGTAACTGAGACCTGGTTCAAGGCTCCAGAGAGCACCCCTGCAATACCAGGCTACAACTCTTACCACACTTTTCGACCACCAAACCAGGACCGAAACACTAAAGGTGGAGGAGTGTCAATATTCACCAAGGATATTCACACCACCAGGCTAGTTGCCCAACACAATGGGTCTGAAATTCTCCAAGTGCAACTAACACTAGGTAAGACTGCAATCCAAATTGTAGCTTGCTACAGATCCCCCACCATACCCCAAGATTCTCACTACACCTTTCTAAACATACTGGAAAATATTAAGATAGAACCAAACACCCTAATACTGGGTGATTTTAACTACCCTGCCATTAACTGGGAAAACTACTCATGTCCCAACACCTTTGCAACGGTTCTTGGAATTCATAAATTCCAACGCCCTGGATCAACTAATCCATAGTCCCACCAGGGGCTCCAATATCCTAGACCTGGTCATTACCAACATGGGAAATCAATGCTCCATACCTATGGTCACCCCTCGTTAGTCAGGTCTGACCATAAGCTAATCACCCTTAACATCCACATCCCACCCCACCCCCAGTAAAGAAACCACCATAAAAACTTCTCTAAAGCCAACTTCATGCTACTCAAGTCAGAAGTGACAAACTTCATGACACCCATGCAGACGGAACTGAAAGTTCAACTGCTGAATCCTACACTACGGCACTGTACGAGCACATCCACTCATGCATGAATCGTGCCATCCCAAATAGAACCAAAATGCTCTCATCCAAAAAGGAAGCCAATCTGGTGGTCCCCTGCCATAAACAAACTTTACAACAAAAGGAAGAAACTTTTGCAGAAAAGAGGAAAATCCCAGGATGCTAAAAACTCCCTTACTAGCCTCAGTAAGAAACTGAGATGCCTCATAAAATCCTCCAAAGCTAGTTACGAAAATAAAATTGCCAAATATTCCAAAGACAACCACAAAGCATCCTATAATTATGTCAAGAATCTAAATGGCAATGCTCAGATCTGCTCTGAGCTAAAACAGAATGGCATTAAATATACTGATCCGAAGGATATTGCCAATATCCTGGCAGATCGATTCAGTGCCAACTTCACCCCACTCTCACCCCCTAAATGGCCCATCTCAATACTGGAAGATTGCCAAATTCCAGTAATAACGGCCACACAGGTACAAAACGCACTCTCTAAAGCCAAGAATACAGCATCCATGGGACCAGATGACATCCCAGGCTGTGTACTACATGAACTACAATATGAACTGGCACCTCACCTAAGTGTCATGTTTAATCATAGCCTCACCTCAGGTTTGTGCCCACTGAGTGGCAGAGCTATAGTTATCCCAATACACAAGGGGGGATCCACCTTGTATCCCAGAAACTAGCATCCCATCAGTCTGACAAGCCTTATCTGCAAGGCCATGGAGCGTATTATCATGGAACTTATAAACAAAGACATTGGCAACCTTCAAACACTGGACCCCACCCAGTTTGGGTTTGTGAAGGTCCGATCTTGTCTCCTGAACCTGATTGACTTCTTTGAATCAGTCTCCAGAGCCATTGACAATGGTAAGGTGGTCCACACAGCCTATCTAGACCTTGCCAAGGCCTTTGATACCATCCCACACTCTGTAATCATACATAAACTTACTAAGTTGGGCATTAATCCCTATGTCACCCAATGGGTTGCTAAATGGCTTACTGATAGAACCCACACTGTAAAAGTAGCCGACTCCAAATCCAGCTCCAGACAAGTGACAAGTGGAGTACCTCAGGGTTCAGTCCTGGGGCTCTTGTTTGGCATCTACTTCTCTGAAGTACAGGTCAACACTAAGGGACTCTGGCTAACAAAGTTTGCAGATGACTGCAAACTGGGAGCCATTATTGAATCCCCAAATGATGTGGATACTCTACAAAAGGGCCTTACAGAAACAGATGCTTGGTGCCAGAGCCATGGGCTCAAGCTCAATGCCAAGAAATGTATTGTTATCCCCTTTGGGAAAAACATGTATCCATGAATTACCATATAGGTGGCAGTACACTAAACACAGAAAGTGTGATAAGAGACTTAGGGACACAGGTGGACAGTGGTCTCACCTTCGATAACCACATCGCCACAACAGTCAGGAAATCCTTCTATGTGGCACACCTCATCACGAAGGGCTTTTCATCCAGAAAAAGGAGGTCATTGTCCCACTGTACTCATCCCTCATTAGACCCATTATAGAATACAATGCCCCATTTGGTATGTACCTCTCAAGACATCTGCAACAACTGGAAAGGCCTCAGAAATACCTCACTAAAAGAATCACAGGCCTAAAGCAGATGCCCTATGCTGACCGCCTTAAAAACTCCAGCTATACTCTGTCGCATATCGCCTACTCAGAGGCGATCTCTGCTTAACATACAAGGCCATGTCAAACCCAGAGCTGTTGGACATGCTACACTTAAAGAAATCCCAATCCCTCAGAGCTACACGCTCCAGGGATCTAAACCTTGTCATCACAATAAACAAAACATGTTGGAGGGATAGGTTCCTGACCCAGAGACTCCCCAGACTCTGGAATAGATTGCCCATACATGTCAAGCAGAGTGCCTCTTTGGACCTCTTCAAGAGGAACCTTGACGATTGGATGGGAGAAAGGAAATTCACCCCAGGGATCACGTCAGTCGCCCTGCTAGACAGGGGTCCAGGAAAGTAAATAATGTGGGAAGAAATATTCAGGGAATTGTTATGGCTAGGCTTGTATAGGCCCTAGGGCTGATAGCCTAGTACTAACCTATGAACCTATGAAATATGTTGAATTAGCAAACTACAGTCTTATAGCCATCTTATATCTTCTACCCAAAATATTTGAAAAATGTGTTCACCTACAGTCAGTCAAATACCTGACAAGTAACAAGCTAATCTCTATAACACAACATGAATTCAGGCCTGGTCACAGCAAAGAACCAGCTTTATTAAACTTTGGGAACTATACCCAGTAAAAACAAATTCAAGGTAAAATAAATGCATCCTTATTTCTAGAAATTTGACCATGACTCTGGGAAGGTTTCTCTCATTTAGAAACAATTCATTAGGAGCAGCTGTCTTATCCTGAATCTTGCTGAAATGAATTTTCTGTTTTTCTTTATTATACTGGGGAGAGAGTTCTCCATGTGTATGGTATAGAGCTGGATGGTATGAAAAAGTTTTACTATTTGGAGAAATTTTTTGATCAGCAAATGACATTCACTACCCACTGGACACTGACCCCTTGATCACTTTCTAGGCAGGCAGAGGAAAGAGAATGGTCTAAGGGTACCTCCCCAAAGTGCTGCCGGATGATGCCCATTCCTCTGTACAGCCACCATAGTGGTTCAGGTGGTATCAGACAGAGATAAGAAATTGTTGTACTGAATAACCAACTAAATAAACACTGATCTAGCAATGGAGGGAAATTTCTGGCACAAATATATCAAACATTAAAAGAAGTGGCAGTATAACCATTACATATTCAAAAAAAATGTTAACCTTGACATTCACTGCACATAAGTACTGAACATCAATAAAGCTGAAATCCTAGTAGCTAAATGTAAAATTAGCAACAATAAACCAATATGTATAGCAACACTGTAAATGTCTAAAGACCACAAAGAATTTAGCCTATTAAGGCATACTCTCCTGGATTACTGCAAGCGTATCACTTACAACAATAATGCTAAGTGACCTTAATATTGACTGATCCAGGAGTATTGAGAAGCCTATATACTAGAATATCAGTCCTGTATGTATTTACACAACTTAAGCTACCATAAAGCCAGACCAAATGTCTGAAAAAGAAAGTATCCTAGACTGGGTAGAAATAACTGCCTCTAGTACTCTGCCTTGTGGATGGTGCAGTGGTGCAGCGGTAGCATTGTTGCCTCACAGTAAGAGGTTCTCTGGTTCGATTCTTGGCTGAAGTGCCTTCTATGCAGAGTCTGCATTCTCTCCCTGCATTTGTGAGGGCTTCCTCTGGTTGTTGCGATTTCCTCTCATGTTTCAAAGATATGCATCTGGAGTGCTGCTCCCTGGCCTTCAGCTGAAAACTGGCTTTGCTCCAAGTCTGACTTTTCCAGTAAATAAATAATAAATAAATAGCAAAACTGCTCAAATAGGAATCAAGCCAGTTGCTAGTATTGATCATACCCAGTCTATACAATATGGAAACATACTGATATTCATAGAAAAATCCCATTTAAAAATATTCAGAAAGATAACCAAATTCAGCAAGGAAATCATGTCTATTCTTAAGCATAGCAGCTGGGAACCATTAACAATACTACCATTGTATAAAGCAGTAATTCACCTTAACATACCTTTCTCATCCTAGTAGATTTCTTATCCCATCAGTATAGTAAAAGAGTCATGCTGAAACCTGCATTATGGTTTACACCAGAAATGAAATAGCTAATGCTCAGTCAAAGAAAAGCATGAAAAAGTGACATATAAAAAAAACCTTCGACAGCAATTTACCTTACAAAAGCAACCAGCTTAATGTTCAAACAAGATTACTAAACCAGCCTGCAGGAAAAAAAAACACAATTAAAGTCTAAAAAACATTTTGGTCAGCAGTTGATAACCTTTTACCTTTTACACCCTGATAAGAAATCCCATCCTTATCCTTTTGCAAATTAAATGGACTATAAACTGTATAAATAAATGAAATATAATAGGCTATAGACACTGGATCCATCTCAGTTTGGATTTGTCAAAGAGCAGATCATGCTTATTTAATATGGTGGATTTTTTGAAAAGGTCACCAAAGCAATGGATGAAGGCAAAATGGTACACACCATATACTTTGACTTGATTAAAGCTTTTCACAAAATGCTGCACTCGGGCATCATAAAAAGCTAAATAAACAGGGAATTAATTCCTATGTCACCTGCTGGATTGCCAACTGGCTCATAAATAGGAAGCAGATAATCAAAATATGGGAAGTTATCTCCACCGAGAGACCAGTCACCAGTGGAATCCACCAGGGTTCTATTCTGGGACCTTTCCTGTTTGGCATCTACTTTTCTGATGAAAAAGCTATTGTAAATGACTACAAGATAGGAGCAATTCTTGAATACCCAAATGACTTAGCCATCCTACAGGAAGTTTTGTCCCAAATAAATAACTGGTGACAAAATCATTGACTTAAACTAAATCCCCCCAAAATGCATTATTTTATCCATTGAGAAATCACCTACTTCAGGGGAACTACCACACTGACAACAAACCCCTAATAGTTGACCCAGTCTTGTGGGATTTGGGAATTTATGTGGACAGCAACCTAACTTTTGACCAGCATGTATCTATTATTATCAGAAAGTCCTTCTATATTGTACAACTTGTAAAAAAGGGATTATGTCTAAATCTAGGGATGCGATTGTTCCCCTTTACTCAGCCTTCATTAGGCTAATCATTGAGTATAATGCCCCCTTTGGCATGTATTTGTCCAGACACATTCAACAGCTGGAACACCCACAGAGATACCTTACTAAAAGGATACAAGGCCTAAACAACATGCCCTACATGGACTAAATCAAAGCCCTGTCACTATACTTGGTTTCCTACTGACTGCTAAGCGTTAACCTGTGTCTGGCATACAAGGCATCCTTCAACGCATTACTGATGGATTTACTGCACATAAACAATTGGCATTAGAAATAATTGGTCTAGGGATCTAAACCTCATCTACAACATCAACAGAATGGTTTGGAGGGACAGACATATCTTGCAGAGGATACCACTGCTCTGTAACATACTCTCCATCCTCATAAAACAAAGATCATCTGCATCCATTCAACAGCAACACAGATCTATGGATAAGAAACAGAAAATGTACCCCATGACTGCCCCCTGTAGAGTAGTAAAGGACAGAATCATGGATGCATGGCCGTCCTTTCAACTTATCTATGGTATGATCCCAGTTATTCTCATTAAGGGTAATATATAATTATTGGCCATGGGA
Source organism: Protopterus annectens (assembly GCF_019279795.1). NCBI lineage: Eukaryota > Metazoa > Chordata > Ceratodontiformes > Protopteridae > Protopterus > Protopterus annectens. The sequence continues at coordinate 1,390,371,658 of NC_056732.1, forward strand.
TGGGTTAGGCCAATCTATAACCAAATGGGACAGGTTATTTTGCTTACAAAAAGGGAAATTGGCAAGGTGTAAAATAGCCCTCAAGGGCAGCTAGCCTAGTACTTACCTATGAGATTATGAACCTATAATATAGTGCATAGATTTAATTCATACTATATAAGCGTGTCCAACTCCCTTACTAAACCTAAAATACTTACTTTGTCACAGGAAGGGCTACTAGTACTTTTTAACTCACAACACCTCCTACCATCACAATTAAATGAAAGTTACACAAAAATTCACACCCACCTGTTTTGCAGCTGATACCCTATTAAAAAAAACTTAGTATGTCTATAGAAGTCATAGCATGCACAAAAGCTGGAAACAATCCTACCCTTTCCCCAGTGAAATAAACTACCAAGGCATACAAACAAGTCTACTTCTAAAGCCCGACTCTCAGATGACTGAGTTTCCAAATCCCATGAAGAAAAAAACATGAAAGTTCAGAAACCTGAATGTTGTTTTTTTACCAGGGTAAGTAAATACGTAGTCAACTGTAAATGAAACTCATGCCTAGGTAAGTAAAACCCACCTAGGTGGTGGGCTATACCTCCCACCCCCCTAACTCCATGAATGCACTACAGTGGAGAACAGGGCATGTTGACCAAGTGTTTACTTACCTTAGCAAACAGTCGATGTTCGGGTTTCTGAACTTTCATGATTTTCGTCTCTGGATTTTGAAAGTCGGTCATCTGACAGTTGGGCTTTAGAAGTAGACCCCATACAGATGTACTTCACACTGTGTGTGTGGCCAACTCCCTTAATAAATCCCACACACCAAACATGACAATATTCGACACAGGCATGAACAGTACTACCACATCGCTCATCACAACTTCTACCTCCACAATGAAAAGGGCTGTATGGATATACTTATACCCACCCCTCTTGCAGATGATATCCTACAAGTAGAATACATTAGAATGGCTGCAGAAACCATAGCATTCACAAAATGTACACATACAAATTACTGCCTTCAAGAAACTATAGTACTAAACCCTGAAAACAATCCTACACTATTCCCTTATATAAAGGAGGCAAATATGTTGAATTAGCAAACTACAGTCTTATAGCCATCTTATATCTTCTACCCAAAATATTTGAAAAATGTGTTCACCTACAGTCAGTCAAATACCTAACAAGTAACAAGCTAATCTCTATAACACAACATGAATTCAGGCCTGGTCACAGCAAAGAACCAGCTTTATTAAACTTTGTGAACTATACCCAGTAAAAACAAATTCAAGGTAAAATAGTTGCATTCTTATTTCTAGACCAATCAAATGCTTTTGATATAATTTCATGCCCCATTTAGCATTGTTGTTTAAACTGACGGGATTGGGGCTTAGCAAGTATGCAGTCAATTCACTCACTAGTTATGCCAAACAGTATGTATGCTGGACTAAGGAACTATTAGATTTTCAACAATTAACAGAAGGAGTGCAACAAGGTTCAATATTAGAACCCTTGCACCCTAATGCATTCATAAATAAAATACCTGGTAAATCTAATCCAATATACAAACAACTCACAATATATTTTTGAGCAGCTGCTTCAAACAAACAGCTCCAAACTGATCTGCAGCTTTCCTTTACAAAAACAGAAAACTGGATAGAGAATTTTAAACTACTCCTAAATCCCAGTAACACTAATGATATTTCTTCCTGTAACCCAACAACCAAGCTATATCAACAGTACCATCAATCAATAATTCCAGACTTGAGCTAGTACAAAATCCAAAGCTGCAGGGAATAATAACTAACCAGAACTTAAGCTCTATAAATACATGTAACAGATAGTTCAAAAACAAATGTAAATTGGGGCTACTTCATAAACTCAAACGTTTTTCTAATAGACAAGGTATGTAAAATCACAACTTGCACCGTTCTACTCCCTACTTCTCTGTACGCATCATCAATTCTCACTAAACTAGCCAAAATGGGGCCAAGTTCCAAAAAATCTGAGCAGCTTTTCTTCTTAGTCCTCCATTGAAAAGGGGCTTAGCTAAACCTAGTAGGACTTTCCCAGTAAACAAAGGAGAAATAAAATAAATATAATATGGTGTTTACATGTTAAAATATATATATTTACTGTTAAATGGTGACTAATTATAAAAATATATTTAATGTGAAGATTTTTCTCCCTGGCCCTCCAATAAGAACAAGCTTTGCCAAGTCAGATTTTCCTAGTAAACAGAGACTATTTATTTATTTATAGATGTAAGACAGCAAATTTAATAACATGGATAGATGTTAATACCAGTGGTAGTTTAAGATCTCAGTCTTTCTTGCAGTGCTGAGGTCCTTTTAAATATCTGGACTGGGAAAATCCGACTGATCTGAACCCTTTTTACCACAGAAGCTTTTGGAGGAAGTCTTTGATTAGTTCACATTGTACATATTAATGACTGAACAACATGCCCCTTATAACAACACAGTTATTGAGGAAGCAGCAAATGCATCAATGAGATGTTTTGGAAAAAAAATGTATATATATATATATATATGGGACCCCTTCAGTCGATTGTTTACAAGTTCGAACCACATATGGCGAGACCATATGTTCGAACATGTAAAAGTTCGATCGGACTGAATGGAGATCTCCGTACAGAGCAGAAAGAGAAGATTTCCCATTTCCGCAATGTAGTGCGATCCCAGAGTTAGTATATTTAAGTAAGGGGGATACAGGGGTGAAGCAGGCCCCGTGGGGAGTGCAGGAGGGCATAGCCTCCCTGCTATAGATGTTTAGTTTTGTGTTTTTTTGTTTTATGTGTTTTATTTCAGTGTTCGAACTTTTACTGAAGTAGATCCATATATATATATATATATATATATATATATATATATATATAGATAGATAGCAACATGTATTTACAAACAGAAATGCTATGTTAATTTAATTAAAATAGTTAACATGATAAATAAGTCAACCGTGTAATAAAGTTGCAGTACTTGAAAAACAGATTCGATTTATTTATTTAGTTGACATTTGTTGACCGGGTTGGTCCAACTGAGCAGATGCCCATTTTCAGTAGAGACCCGGGGAGAAAAACTCTAAATTTACTAAAACAGTATGCAATAAGAAAGATCAAACAATGTTGTTGTCTTTTTGGCTTTTCCCAGTTAGGGGTCGCCACAGCAGAACTCCGATCCACTAATGATTGGCAGTAGATTTTGACGAACGCTGAGGTGCCAGCTCAACGTTTAACCTTCAACAAAGGCACGCCCATTTACGCATGTCTTTTGAACACCCACCCAACTGTGGGGAGGACATGCAAACTCCACACAGAAGGCACTCCCCGCACTCCAGCCGAGAATCGAACGGGAAAACCTCTTGCTGTGAGGCAACAACGCTACCGCTGCACCACCGCGGATGATACAAGAAAGATCAAACAATATAAAATATAAAAGGACCAAACAATATAAAACATAAAAGAAGCATAAACAAATATCCAGAGGTTTAGAATGAGTTAGTACAGAGCAATGGTAATATGTCAATACATAGTGAGAACATAATTTAATATATAGAGTAGAGTAGTACAAGACATTAATGCAGAACATATAAAGTAGAAAGCAGGAATAGACAGTTTGTTAAGTTTTACTTTACCATCAGAGTTAGATCAGAAATGATCAGTACATTTGGATGTAAGATGCAGAAGGAGGTAAAAGGAGAGGCTTCAGGTTTAAGTTGGAACTGGACAAGGACATAACCAGGAACTGGCTAGTAAATATTTTAGTTCTTTTTTAAAGTTATTGGGGTGTGAGATACTATTTATGTTAAGAGGGAGTTTGTTCCAAATATTAGATACAGAGTAGCTGTCAAGTATTTTCCTGATATTTTTATTGGGTTTACATGTCTGGAGAAGAGGTTGATCTGAGCTACGTAGCTGGTGTGTTGGTGTATAGTATATCGAGTCACTTAGACAGGGACAAGCTAGGGGTTTGTTGAGAAAGAAGTGAGTTATTTGAAGTTGTGATAGCTGCTAGCGGTGTGGAAGCTGAAGCCATTTTAGATTTTTTAATGCTATGCAGTGGTGGGAAGCATGAAGGCGATTTGGTGTGAAGTTTGCAATCTTGTTGTACGCTTGCTCCATCTTAGTAATTAATGAGGTTTGTAGTTTTGTAAGAACTGGGGCATCATAAAGAAGGCTTCAGACTAGATAAGCTTGGTCCAGGGAGAGATGAGAATCAGAGGTTAGAAATGTTGTGTTCCTCTAGAGAAGGCCTAGCTTTGTGTTAATTTTTTGATAGATTGTTGGATATAGAGGTCACATTTAAACTCATCATTTGTTATCATCCCAAGAGGTTCTGTGTTGGATTCTACTTTAATAGTAATATTATCTGAGGATGAGATGGTAAAGGTGGCTTTAAGATGCGACAGAGATTTTGGAAGAAAGAGTAAGAGCTTAGTTTTTTTGGGGATTCAGAATAAGCTGGTTATCAGTGAGCCATCTTTCAACAGAAAGAAAAGTATTTTGGGTAAGAGTCTGAAGTTGAGAGATATCAGATGAAGTGATGAGAGTAGAATCATCAGCATACTGGATGAGAGAGGATAGCTGGCAAGAGGTATGTACGTAACTTGTGAAGATGTTAAATACCGGGGCTCCAAGTATGAATCTCTGGGGAACACTCGTGTGAATACGTAGGAACAGAGAGCAGGAGGAGTGCCATTGGATGGCTTGCATTCTATTCGAAAGGTAGTTGGAAAACCATGTTAGAGTGAGAGTGGAAGAGGTTAAGACAGGCAAGTATGGTTATGAGTTTAGAATGGGATACAGTGTCAAAGGCCTTTGACAGATCTAGGAAAAGAGATGAGATGAGTTTGTTATTGTCACAAGCTTCAGCTATTGTATGAGAGAAGGATAAAAGGGCAGTAGTTTATTTATTTATTTTATTTTACATTTGTTGACTGGGATACTCCAACTGGATATATTTCCATTTTCAGCAGAAGCCCGGGGAGAAAAGTTCCACATACCAAAAAAGGGACAATACATACATCACTGAGTGATAAACTCAGGCAGACATGTTTAGAAAAATATAGACAAAGAATACAGGCGGATATCAATATACATAATTTGCAGACTTACATCTGATTGTCAAAGACGTATCAGAAAATGTGAACATAGAATACAATCAGATATCATAATTCACAATGCTTAGACATTCAAATGCTATGAGGCATAGATACTTGGCTAAACAGCAGGTTGGGTAGCAAGACATGTATTAGTGAAGTTGTTAGTCAGGTTTAGAACAAGATCACAGCCAATGAGATGTGAGGTAGTTTTTGAGTTCTCTTTTAAATAGGGGTAATAGGTTTCCTTGGTAATGGTTACAGGGAGTAGATTCCAGATTTTACCAGTTGAGTTGGCAGATATAGCATTGCCTGCAGAGTTGTTGGATTTTTGGGTCAGTATCATTAGTTTATCAGCTGAACGTAATGGCCTGGGGGCACTATGAGGGGTGAGAATATTTTTGAGGGCAGTGGTGTTATCAGGTTGATGGAGTATTTTATGCGCTACTATAAGCTGGTTGAACTGTAGAAGGGTAGGATACTCTAGCCATCCCAGTGCTTTGAGGTTCTGGCAATGGTGGGTCCTAAAAGCCATACATGTAGCAAATCTAGCTATATGATTGTAACATCCTAATAATTTGTTGAGATCAGTTTTGGATAGGTTGGTGAGTACAGGGGAGGCATACATAAGGGTAGAGAGGAGGTGTGATCTTGCAATAGCTACCCTAGCTAGGGGGGGTGAGGAAAGGTTTGGCTCTGTACAGGGAGCCAAGTTTTTTGTTGACCGACTTAATAGTGTGATTGACATATTTATCAAGTTTAAGGTTGTTGTCTATTATTATACCTAGAAGCTTTGTATGGTCATCAGGGGAGATAATGGTGTCACTGCTAGATTTGATGTTGAAGGAAGGAGGAGGGATTCTACGGCTAGGGGAGAAAAGTAGTAGCTTGGTTTTGTTAGGATTTAGAAGCAGGCGGCGATTAGCTAACTATGTTTCTACCGTGTTGAAACTGGTCTGGGTGAGGGTTAGAAGATGTGTAGGAGAGGAGGCGGAGCATATTAACATTGAGTCATCTGCATATTGGATGCAGGTGGCTCCTGGGATGGTGGTATGCAGATCATTGATAAAGACAGAGAAAAGAAGGGGACCTAGTATGGACCCTTGTAGGACACCTAGGGTTAGAGGAAGTTGGGATAACAGCTTGCTCTGCCATAAGACAGCCATAAGACAGTTGTACTATGGTTAGCTTAGAAACTATGTTGGGTATGTGTCCAAAGGTTCTCCTGGATCAGATATTTGAGAAGCTGAGTATGTATACTTTTTTCCAGTATCTTTGAAAGAGGGGAGAGTATAGTTATAGATCTATAGTTAGAAGGATCAGTGGAGTTGCCTCCTTTCTGAAGGGGTATACATAGAAAGCTTTCCAGATTTCTGGTACTGTGGATTCCTGTATTGATCTGTTGATAAGTATAGAAATGGGATAGGTTATGGAGTCAGCAGCAAGTTTGAGAAAGATGGGTGGTAGGTTGTCAGCTGAGGGGGAAGATGGTATTATTTTGTTGAGCAGATATTTTATGTAGGTGGTTGGGATAGGTTTAAGATGGAAAGGGGTGTGATTAAAGGGTGATTGAGGAGATATTGTAATGTTGGGGGTTTGACCAGTGTTGCTCAATTGTTGGATTGTATCATTGAAGTAGTGGTTGAGATTGGAGGCTGTGCCTTGGGCTTTATTATTTGGATAGAGGTTAGGAGTTTGAGGGATACCTGAGTGAAGAATAGAGTTGATAGCTCTCCAAATGTTTTTGAGATTTGACTGATGGTTATTTTGGGATTTATAATGGAACATTTTCTTGTCATTATGAATGTTTATTTTTGTACATTTTCCGAGTTCTTTAAAAATTTGATGATGAACAGGGGATTTGGATTTAAGCCAAGTCTTCATATGCAGAGTCTCTTTGATGCATGAGGGAACGAGTGTCCTTTGAAAGCCAGGGTGCATAGTTAGATTTGAATCTGATTCTTCAAGGAGATGCTAGTACAGTGAGAATGTCTAGGAAGATATGATTACATTTTTGGACAGCCTCATTAAGGGGGAGGGTCTTTAAGGTAGACCAGTCTATTGATGATAGTCTTTCATTGAGTGTGGTGGGGTTAAAGCTAGAGAGTATGCAGCAATCTTTATATAGGTGAGTTCTGTAAAGTTGTGGTTAATATCTTTAGGTAAAGGTAGGTAGATGATCACTTAGGGTATCAGCTAGGGTTCTGGGATTGTGATATAGGTGTGGGTCTGTAGTCAATATCCAGTCAAGGATGGTTCCTGAGTTGGTTTGTGTATTCCAGAGAGTAGGGGATGTGATTAGCTGGAGAAGCCATAGAGACTGATGCTTTGGATAGGAGAGTCTATGCATAGTGTATTCCAGTCGATATTTACATCACCTAGCATCTCTGTTTCATAGGGAATGGTTTGTGAGATCCATGACAGTATATTTTCAAAAACTGGAATGTTTTTGTCAGGAGGTAGTTAAATAGAGGCTATTGCAATTTTTTATGGTTGTTTAAGTGGTAGTTTAGAATTAGGAATTTGGCAGGGTAGAAATCAAGTGGATGGGTAAGCAGGGGGGAGAAGTTTAGTTGTTGAGAGTAGAGTATGGCAACATCACCTCCTTTTTTGATATTCTGTCTTGGTGGTAGATATTAAAACCAGGGGGCAGACTTTCTTTATTAGAGATATGTGGTTTTAACCATGTCTTAGACAATGTTAGAATGTGTGGGGAATACTGGGAAGTATATGTTTGAAATTCTGTGATTTTGTTAGGTATTCTTTGCATATTCATTGATAGAACGGAAAGAGTTTTTGAGGAGGAGGAAGGAAGGGTTGGGGAGTGAATTATGGGGTTAGGAGTAGGTAAGGTGAGAAGATAAGGTTGGGCCTGGATTGGGGTGGATGTCCTCAGCTAGGAGATGAACTTTAGTAAGAGTTGTGAGTTTTGGGGTATGTGATATAAGAATGAGGTATTTAACTTTTATTTTGGGACAGGAGAAAGAAGGGGAAGGCAGGAGTTTAGATTTAAAGAGATGTATGAGGGAGAAGCTTAATAGACAGGGA
>NC_056732.1:1390384814-1390417314 GCF_019279795.1 Protopterus annectens
TTAAACCATTTACATCACTTGTTGTTTAACATTGGAATGTGGATATTGGGGGAAAAACAGGAATTAGCATTTTAGAAGTCTAAAACTTTGCTTCAGTACCTTTCCATTATTCATCACAAAAAAGAGAGTTGATTCTTTCCTGTGATGCTTTACCTTATGGTACAGGAGTTGTGCACTCAGAAAGAATACCAAAAGAAAGAAGCATCTTAGTTTTACGTCTCATGCACTCATACACAATAACAAATAGTGCTCACAACTGGACAATCAAAGTTGAGGTATATTTTTTTGGAATCCAAAGATTTCATAAATATTGTGCAATAATGCTTACACTATTTATAGAGATCGCAGACTTCTTCTTTCAGCTTTTCCGGTTAGGGGTCGCCACAGCGGATCATCTGTCCGCTCATGATTGGCAGTGGAGTTTTACAGTGTCGAGTTGCCAGCCTGGCACCCAACCTTCCACAGAAGGAACACAAACACACATTCAAACCTATGGCAAATTTAGTGTGTCCAATCCACCTACTGCATGTCTTTGGGATGAAACCGGAGCACCTGGAGGAAACCCACATGACCACAGGGAGGACATGCAAACTCCGCACAGAAGGCACCCCAGCCAAGAATCGAACCGGAGAACCTCTTGCTGTGAGGCAGCAATGCTAACCGCTGCACCACCGTGGCCGCCCATAAAGATCACAGACTACTGTTCTTGAAATGGGGTCAGCAGGGGCACTGAGGCAGTGTTGTCATTTAAGGTTAAGATCTTTGCCTCGCAGCTATAGAGTCTGAGGTTCAGTCATGGTCTCTGGTCACTGTCTATATGTATTTTATCATGTTCTCCCCATAGATTCATAGATTCATAGATTAGTACTAAGCTAACTGCCCTTGTGAGCCATTTTAAGCTTAGCCAATTATCCCTTGTGAGACTCAAACCCTGCACCTTGTGTTTGTAAAGCAAACACCTTAACCATTAGGCCACCCTCCCACCCTCTGTGTTTTCTGTTGGTCATGTGGTTTCCTCTCACCTCCCCAAAACATTCTTGTTGACTGGCTACAATAAACCTTCCATATACATGTATTTACAAATTCCCTTGGGACACAGGTCACAGCTGAAAAGGACCAGTTTACTTGCTTGGTTAACATATATATTAAAAAGTCTATAACACTGGGTAGTGCCTAATGAGAATATAAAACTTTTAAAGTGTTAGAAAGAAAACATGTCATATTATTTTAGATTATGTGTTAGTCCAGTGTTTGATAATATGTTATTTCAGAGCTGGAGATAAAAGGTATTGTACTGAAACAAAGGCTTGAGAAGTAACAGGCCAGACAAAGGAGGAATGGCAATGTTATTCTGACTTAAACATTTTTGGCAAGCTCGGTGCAGAAACAGGAAAATGGACGAGGCCAAACAAATTACAGGAATACTAACTGCATGTACCTGACGTGTGCATAGGGTTTACCAGCTGGGGGTCCTAATAGAATTGTAATATTATGTGCTGCACCTCATAGTGACAGGGGATAGGCAATGTAAAAGAAAAAAAAATAGTTACAAAGCAGGACCTGCTGATTTACAGTTTTCTGGCCTGACAGCTGGTTTTACAATTGTCAAAAGAACTGTTCAACAGTGGCCCTTTAACAGCTGTTTTTGACTGCAGGATATTTGACATATCTCCAAACACCCCTTTGGCAGCTGACAAACCAGCTGTCAAAGGGCCGAAGTGGGGTCCTCCTGAAGGAATAGAATAGCTTTCAGTTTCATTGCACAGGAATCAGGGCCAAAGCCGAAAAATAAGGAGGGACGATTACATACCTCTCAACCTCTTAGAGCAAAAAATCTGGACAAAGCCTAAAATGATAGGGGGACAAACAGGGACGGACTTTAAATATTGCTCTTAGAAAGTTAATAGAATAATAGGTTTTGCATTAGCATGAATTTTCTGAAGGATGTGGAGTCTTGAACTCAAATGTTTGTCATTATTTAATGACTTCAATCCTCAGCTATTTGCCAGAAAGGTACAGATTTTAGGAGGAACACACCAAAAATATGAAGCAAAAAACTGGGCATTCTGCGAAAATCTGTACAGTTGAGAGGTATGTGACCCGAATCAGGGACAACTTCTAAATGTTAATCCAATTCACTTAATTGTATTTTGTAAAGAAAGGAAGCTGACAATTGAATGCCTAACTTTATTGACTGTAATCCTCAGTGATTTACCAGAAAATCAAGCATTTTATGAGGGGTAGGAGCCAAATGGCAAAATAAAATGAATGGAAAACTAGGCAGGTCGATCAAAATCAGGGACAGTTGAAAGCTATGTGGGTTGACACACTCGGCAATGGCTAATGAGATTATAACAGTGTTAGAAAGAAAACATATTATTTTAGACAATCTGTTAGTACAGATGACTCGACTATGTAAACAACGCCTGCCGATCCTTCTCTGTTATCAGGCTTCTTGGTAGGATAGTCCAGTTGAGAAGGTTTGGCCATTGTCCGTACTGCAATAACAGACATTATGTTTCAGATTATTAGGTTTGTAAACAAGACGTGTACATATCTGTTGACATTCCTTTTCTGCTTAGAAGAAAATATACTCACGCGAGTACTCTGCGTATGCCTGGTTACACTCCCGTAACAACGGGGTAATTCAGCATGTCCAGTAATGACCTTTTTAGCAATTACCTAATGCACATCGGCTAATCCAATGAGGAATGCATATGTGCAGAAGACCAGGAACGGCAAACAGTTTGCGTGCAAATAAATATAACGAAATTGCTATTGCTATGTGAGCTGTACTAAAATGCCCCTAAAATGCAGTGGATAGTGTTATGTGCAAAGTTATATCGGCCACGGTAAGGTGGCTACACATACGAGCTATTTGGTGAAAGGATACGGGATACCACATGAACTCTGTTCCCTTTCTCTTTAAGGAAAAGAAACACGAAACAAAATATGAAAGTACTGTGCAGGAACCTGTTATTTTCTTTCAGACTAACCCTGTTAAACTCCTCCCTGCCACAGATGACAACTTTTTTGTCTGTTATTTAAGACTCGAGTTTCTACCGGTAACAGTTACTCTTGCGGTTGGAGCCTCTCTTCTGATACTGGAACTTAAGGTAGCTGTCCATGTGGCAATCTGGAGCACATTCCACTTGACTGAGCTTTTCCATTTTCGTCCAATCCATCCCCTCCAGTAGCCTGCTGGAAGACTGTCCAGTCTTCCTTAGGACTGGATGCTTTATGCTTAGAAAGAGGAGGGTGGTCTTTTTGTGGGAGGTGGGTGTCAGCCTGCCTGCCTGATGTAGTATGCTGGTCACTTCTAGGAGCCAGCCTCCTTCCTCTCCATCAGCATCCCCCTCCTTAGTCTCCTCCTGTCTTTTTTACTTTATGCATTTGTTTATTCCCAAACTTTTTATTGATCGATTGGGCAGTGCTTTTCTTTTAATATTTAAACAAGGCCTATAAATTCTCCCCGTACTATAACTATACTTTTCATTTTGTATGCACCATATAGGTAATGTTAGATAATAAAAAAGGAATTTAACCTTTAGATTACGTGGCTTAGAAAGTATCCTAGAAAGGAGTCGTGAGAAGTGAGGATAGGTTTATATAGCCAGGATGATCTGTGGGCTTGCGGCGCGAAATTTTACAGTGGTCTTGCCTTCTGCAAGCCCCAGCACTGTTGCATCAGTAAGGGTCGGATCCTTAAGCGGCAATGGTCACTTACCCCGTCTGTTCTTGTCTCCTCACAGGCTATTCTCTGTTTCTGCCGTTGCTGGAGTCCAGGAGGGAGCTCTCCTCACAAAGAAGATCATGGCCGAGAATGGAGCACTGCACGAAATAGCCCCACAGAAGATCCTAACAGTGGATACTATGAATCCTAACGTTAGGAAAGTGGAGTACGCCGTGAGGGGCCCCATCGTGCTGAGGGCAGTAGAGATTGAAAATGAGCTGAAACAGGTATGGGATCGCACACAAGTTCAAGTTCAACTGTGTAGTTTGTTATTAATTATGTTTACACGAATGCTTTTCGGAATTCCAATTCAGGTTTGTATTATCAAGAAACTATATAAAGCATAAATCTGATTGTCAATTAGGAGCCTGCCTTACACTTCTTAAACTTGTAAGATATCTTTGCAGAACTTTGCAAGCAAGCGTGGGGGTACAGTTTTTTTTAATTATGAAAGAAGTGCAACGCATCCGTTCACCTGATTGGTTAACAGTGAGGGGTGTTGGCTACATCAGCATGATACAGTAATAGTTACAATTAAGACTTTTGTTCATGTGGTGCATGCCTGTACATTCCCAGTATCTTTATTTCACGCATTCCATGGTAAATGCAGCAGCTGTATGTCCCAGCAAGGAGGGCTGTTCCTGATTTTTAAATGTTATGTAATACAATGGAAAGCCATAGTTCTTAGGTCCCAGACAGTGACTGCATCTCTAGTATTAATTTCTTTGGGGGACATGACAGATGAATACAGGGCATTTTTAGTTTTGGTAAAACCCATGTTGTGTACAGACAGTGAATTTTCCTGTTTTAAATGTAGTTAATGGTCACGGCCATCGGCATTTTAGCAGTATTTCAAAAGGTTTGCTCTTTGCTGGCATTCACATCTTGGGGCAAGAGGAAAACAGACTAGGAGCATAAACCATACCAAAGCAGACTACATTCTGCAGCCTCTATGGTAAAAGAACTGAACAGTTTGTTACGAAATCTGATGCTTATGTAGGTATCTGTCAGTGTGTTAGCATACAAAGAACAGTAGAATTTGCTTAATGTTCTGCAGAGAATGTTTATTGAAGGCGGAAGCCCACAGTGGTGACTGATTATTTACAATAACATGCGTGCATTTCAACAATCTCGTGTTTCCAGACCTATTGTATGTTACATGAATGCTAGTAGAAACTATTGATTTCTGACAGTTTAAAGTTCAGTTAGAAGCAAAGGAGAAATTGGTGGAGAGCTTATTTCATCTTGTAGTCAATCCATGCTGTGTAAATAGTTGTGTTACAGCACAGCTTTGCAGATGTGTGGTGAAAAGGTACCCCATGCTTTGAAGTACAGTTGACACAAGCTACCAGTACCCCGATTCACAGATCGTGCAGATGTTATGTGATCCTATCTCGCCTACATTCTGACTGATGGGTTTGGAGCCGATCCCTCGGCTCCGACTCGGCACGCTTATGCTATAGAGCGAGGCCTCTAATTGGTTGAGCTATCTTTATCCCAGGATGCACCACCATTAATCCCCCAGATCTCGTTTGCCGCTTTCAGAGCTTGGACGTGGTCTCAACATTGGCTGGGCTAAGTACTATATATATAGTCTTTTTTCCTGTCAGTATTTGCTTCATTTAAACCCAAAAGCTGTTTTAACGGCTATTCTTTGTGTACGAGTGCGTTTCTGGCAGTTTGATTGAATTTTTAGTATAATTTCCTGTCAGAGAAGGTTCCGTTTAAGTTAGAGGGGCCTTCCCCTGTGGTTACTACTTCTCAGTGGTTGTGTGTGGGTCAAGTACCCGTTTGAGTTAGAGGGTCTTGACCCTCCTTGTTTCCCCTTTCTCTTTCTCGCTTCTGTGTGTATAAAAAAAAAAAAAAAAAAAGTTTTTCAGTTTTAATATTCTGAGTTAGTGGCATACTTATTGTTCCTGTGTGTCAAACCCTTAAGTTTGCTGTTGTGGTCTGTTTTTCTTGTAGGACTATGTCTAAAGAACATAAACCCTCTGGGTTTAAAAAGTGCACGAGGTGTGGGTTCAAAATGTCCATAACGGACGACCACTCCTCGTGCGTCTATTGTCTTGGCGCCAAACATCTGCAGGAATCGTGCAGTGTATGCCATGCGTTTTCCTCCCGAGTCCTCCAGGAGAGGAAAAACAAATTAATCCTCATAGGATTAATCAAGCCTTCTTTCGAGGAGGCTTTATCTTCCTCTCCATCTCCTTCTAAGAAGAGGAAAGCGCCAGCTCCGACCAGTCAGTCGGAACCGACGGCTAAGAAAGCTAAGCAGACTTCTCCATCGGCTCCACGGACTTCGGAGCCGAGGTCGGAACGGTCTGCCTCGATGCCTCCAGCCTCGACCCCTCTGGTTTCGGAGCCGAGGTCTGGGGCATCGAGAGGCGGGTCACCCTCATCGGCTCCACTGATATTGGAGCCGATAAGGGTCATCGGCTCAGACTCTTCCCCCTCGGAGCCGAAGTCCTAATCGGCGCCGAGGGAAATTTCCTTGAAGGTTTCCTCAGAGCCGATAATTGTTGAGTCCTTTTGGAGCCGGTCCCCGAGCCCTTCGGAGCCGATGGAGAAATCGGTTCGGGCCCGATCGGTATCCTCGAGATCATCCAGGATGTCTGATTCGGACATCGACAGGGTGCTCCTTCAACTCTTCCAGTCTCCGGTGTTCCAAAAGATGGTTTCAGCTCCAGCCCAGTTGGCTTCGGAGCCGATGATCCACTCCCCTATTGTACTTCCTCCTCCAACAGCTTTGGCACCGTTGGAGCAGGTGTTGGTGGAACCAGTGGAGGTGTTAGGGTCAGGCCCGACCCTTGCTCCGACTCCGGCTCTTGGGTCGGAGTTCAGTGCACGGACTTCTTCCTTCGGCCCTGGGGGGGAGGCTTCGGGATTGATGCTTTCGGTCCCAAGTCTCCCTCTTGGTGCGTCGGCGGCGGGAGTACCGTCCACTGTCGTGGCCACGGAGGGGGGACCTTCCCAGGATTCTGGTGGTCCCGCCTTCAGGGCTATGAGGAGTGCTCTAGCCAAATCTTCATTGGCTACCTCCACAGTTTCCCCAGCTCCTTCCCTACATTGGAGACTGGGTCATTGGCAGTCCCCCTGTCTGCAGACAGCAGAGCCCCTGGGCCTCAGGTTACCCCCACTGGGATTTCTCCCCCTCCTGGAGGTCCTTCTGAAGCCTCTTCGGAAGAACCTCCCAGGAAGAAAACGTGCAAGAGGAAGCACGTTGACTCCCCTGACGAGTCTTTGACATCTGACACCGATCTCGATGATGCAGAGGGGTCCCCCAAGTCGACCTCGGATGATGTCTCCTTTGCAGACATCCTGGAAGCCCTAAAACAATGAGGCAGCTGGCAGTCCAAACCTCCCTCTGCTGATGAGTCGGTGTTCCTGAAGGCCTTCGGGGCTCAGCCCTCCGCCTCCTGGGTGTCTCCGCCCTTCGACGAGCTCTTGGATTTGATCTGTCGAAGGGCGTGGGAACACCCAGACTCTGTGGAACCGGTGCCCGCTCGTCCAAACAAATTTCTTTTGGCGCCCCCAGATAGAGAGTTCCTTACGAAAGGTGTGGCTGTGGATGCTATGGTGGTGGCATCTGCTACCCAGCAAGATGTAGCAGAGGCTTCTACGTCCGTCCATCCTCCTAATAAGGAGTCTAGGAGCATGGATCGGTACGGTAAGCGCACCCTTAGTTCAGCGGCCTTTACTTTGAGGTCTCTGAACTACCTGACGCACTTTACGAGATTCCAGAGGGATCTGATTAAGGAGCTATCCGATACTCTCTTAGGTAACCTGCCTGAGGAGCTGGCCCAGACAGTTGGTTCTCAGCTGGCTACAATGTCGTCCATTTTGAACTCGTCCATGAGGCTCATTTCGTATGCGGCCGAAGGGGCGAGTAGAGCGGTGGGTACAGGCATTGCTCTACGGAGACAAGCCTGGCTCCGCCTGTGTCATTTCGCGGAGGCCTTCAAGTCTTCATTCGCCGACGCTCCCTTTGATGGGTCTTCCCTGTTTGGGCCCAAGGTGAAAGACACACTTACCCGCTGTGAACAGGAGGGCAAGACTCTGACTGCCGTAGGGGCACGATTTTCCACTCCCTTTCGGCTTTATCCCAAGGCTAAAAGAGGAGGGAAGATGTGGTTCCGTAGATCTCAGAAGTCTTACCCCTCTCAGCAGGAAGGTTCCCCCTCCAGAGGCAGAGGAGGGGGAAATTCATCAGGAAGACGCCGTCCCAGAGGTGGCAGAGGCCCTCGCAACACTGGAGACCGCGAGTCCTTTCGTGGCTCTTCAGCTTTTCATAGTCCCTGAGGGATTGCCCGACTGTGCTGCTCCAGAGCCAGTCGGGGGTCATTTTTCGAAGCACCTGAAGGCCTGGGAAGGGATCACTCAGGACCGATGGGTGCTTCGAATTATCGCCGGAGGTTACTCCATCCCATTCTGTTGCCCCCCCCCCTCAGTCCAAAAGAATCCCGGACCCGCCACCCAGTCAACGGGATACCGCAGCCTTAGAAGTTTCAAAGCTGCTGCAAAAAGGAGTCATCCAACTGGTCCCGCAGACCAGATCAGATTAGGGACTTACTCAAGATTCTTTTGGTGCCAAAAAAGACCGGGGACTTGAGGCCCATTTTGGACCTAAGCAACCTAAACCGTTCAGTCAAGAAGTCCAAGTTCTGAATGGTCACTTTACAAACCATTCTCCCATTGTTGGAGAAAGGTGTTTGGATGTGCTCCATAGACCTCAAGGACGCGTATTACCATATCAAAATACATCAAACGTCCAGGAGACACTTGCGCTTCAGCCTAGGATGCAGTCATTTTCAGTTCCGTGCGCTGCCCTTTGGTCTCACCACAGCCCCCAGGGTGTTCACCAAATGCTTGGCAGTAGTGACTGCTCACCTGAGAAGTCTAGGATTCCAGGTGTTTCCGTACCTAGACGACTGGCTCCTAACTGCCACCTCCAAGCATCTACTTCTACGGAACCTGCAAGCCACAATATCACTGGGCAATTCCCTTGGAATCACCTTCAATTGGCCAAAGTCTGTGTTAAGGCCATCTCAAAGAATAAGATTCATAGGGGTAGAGATAGATTCAAACCAGATGCGGGTCTATCTACCTGCAGACAGAATTCAGACCATTCAAAATCAGGTTTGAGCCTTACTCCCCAGGTCCAAAGCCCCAGCCAGAATGGTCCTACAGCTATTGGGATCGATGTCTGCCACAGTTCTCCTTGTTCCCTTGGCAAGGTTACACATGAGAATCCTCCAGTGGCTTCTTTCAACTCAGTGGTCCTTTCAGGAACTCCCTCTCAATCATCTAATATGGATCACAGAATCTTGCAAACGGGACCTTCGCTGGTGGCTAGTGTCCTCCAATTTGGACCAGGGATGACCCTTTGTTCTTCTTCATCCGGCGGCCACTTTGACCACGGACGCCTCCCAGATGGGGTGGGGGGGGCATTCCCTGGGCAGGTCAGTCCAAGGCAAATGGCACCCGGTAGAGACCCCTCTCCACATCAACATCCTAGAAATGAGGGCAGTACTCCTGTCCCTTCGAGCCCTTCACGATTACCTCCCTCAGGGCGTAATTGCTGTTCACTCAGACAACATGTCAGTTGTCTGGTACCTGAACAAACAGGGAGGGACCAGATCCTATCCTCTTTGCAGAGAAGCGATGAGAGTTTGGGAATGGGCAGTCTCGACCAAACGCTTCCTAGTGGCTACCCACATACCGGGCAAATCCAATGTCATAGCCAACAGGTTGAGCAGAACCATCCTCTCTCCTCATGAATGGTCTCTGAATATGACAATTACAAGGCAGATTTTCAGCGAATGGGGAGTTCCGTGTTGCGACCTCTTTGCGACTCCTCTGAATCACAGTGCAAAGAATTTTTCTCCCTAACCCGGCTCCGGGAAGAGCCCTATGGACGCATTAGTCCATCCTTGGCCCACCGGACTGCTTTATGCCTTCCTCCAGTTCCTCTCCTCCCAGAGTGATTCAAAAGGCATCTCTCTTAGGCAGCAAGATGATCTTAATTGCTCCGTACTGGCCTCGTCAAGTGTGGTTTCCCTATCTTCGGAAACATGCTCTGGAAGGTCCATGGTTCCTGGACCAGGTCCCAGACCTACTGATTCATCAGTCGGGACTACTACACCACTCCCTACACACATTAAAATTGACGGCCTGGCTCCTCCTCTTCCGACCATAGTCAGGAGACATGCACTGGATCCAGATGTGGTGCACATATTGTCTTCAGCCCACAAGTCGGCTACGAAGAAATTGTATTCTAGCAAATGGAAAAGGTTTGCTATCTGGGCTCAACTCCGGGGCCTGGACCCCATTTCTACTCCCGTGGCAGAAGTACTCAAATTCCTGACCTCTCTTTTCAATCAAGGCTCTTCTGTTTCTACCATCAAAGTACAATTGGCAGCGATTTCTAATTTACATGAATCCATAGACCCACCTTTAATGAGCAACAGGTTGTGTAAGACCTTCTTGAAAGGTGCTGCTTTATTAAGACCTCCGATTTCTCATCCTGCACCTCCATGGGATCTCGATATAGTATTACGTGCCCTGACTTCTTTTCCCTTTGAACCGGCAGCTACCTGTGATCTAAAGTTTCTATCATGGAAGACAGCCTTTCTAGTGGCAATTACTTCAGCCAGGAGGGTTTCAGAACTTCAAGCTTTGTCAGTGAAACCCCCGTACTTGGTTTTTCATACCGACAGGGTATCCCTCAGACCAAATCCTTCTTTTGTTCCTAAAGTCTGTTCTACTTTATGCTTGCAACAGTCGTTAGAGCTCCCAGTTTTTCCCAAAATACTCCAATAAAGCGGAGTTTATTTTCCACACACTAGATGTCCACAGGCAGTTACGTTTTTATTTGGACAGGACCAAACAATCAAGGAAGACAGATCAGTTGTTTGTGTCCTTTGCAGAAAACAAATTGGGCAACGCGGTCACAAAGGTCACTATTGCCAAATGGATCAGGGACTGTATTACTCAAGCTTATATTTATTCTAACAAAGAGCTTTCCACCTCTGTCAAGGCTCATTCTACAAGGGCTATGGCTACTTGGTAGCATTTCATTCTAAGCTTGCTATTGGTGACATTTGTGCTGCGGCTACATGGTCTTCCCCGCACACCTTCATTTCTCACTACAAATTAGATGTGGCATCTAGAGGACGAGCTTCATTTGGTTCCACAGTGCTCAGGAGTGTTTTCCAATGAGCCACCCGGGATTTAGGTGCTAGGACACTGTCCCATCAGTCAGAATGTAGGCGAGATAGGATCACATAACATCTTTTAGTTATGTACTTACCATAACTTCAGATGTTTGGGATCCATCTCGCCTACATTCCTAATAACCCACCCTCCTTCCCCCTTCCTTGGAGATCAGAGGATATCAGAAGGTCCGAACCCTGTTGTTTCATCTTGAAACATCTAACAATGTTATATAAACAAGCTGTGCATGTGTGCATGAATGCGGACAAACAAGATCTGGGGGATTAGTGGTGGTGCATCCTGGGATAAAGATAGCTCAGCCAATTAGAGGCCTCGCTCTATAGCATAAGCGTGCCAAGTCGGAGCCGAGGGATCGGCTCCGAACCCATCAGTCAGAATGTAGGCGAGATGGATCCCAAACATCTGAAGTTATGGTAAGTACATAACTAAAAGTTAAACACAATCAAGTATTTACTGGGCATGTAAATTTTCCTTTAGTCAGTGGAATGTTATTATTGCATTTACCAAGCTGTTAAAAAAAATCTGCATAAGTGCACATTTGCATTATGCATCTGTGTGAATTGTATGCAGAGGCTGACTGGAATATTATAAGTATGTTGTATTGCATAAGTACATGAAAAAATTGGAGCATGTCAGTCTGTTGAGGATAATTGCAGTGAATGCAAAGAAATTGAAGTCAGTTCACCAAAATTGCCTTCGATGAAAGTGGAGATCACCTTTTTCTCCACTGTTGTGCGACCTCAGAGTTATATATAATTATGAGGGAGGGGGGTGTCCACCCACATGGGGAAGCAAGGGGGGGCTTACCTCCTGCAAAAAAATTTTCAATGTTTGCTGAAGGCAGTTTCGGCTAACAGGTTTTGGTTTGTGTTCATCCAATCCACCTTCAAAGGATCAACACGAATCCTAAAACCATACATTTAGATGGTGCATCCTCTATGCACAGTTTCCTGTATATTTGTCATGCCCCACGTCCAATATATCTCAACAGTATTACCACCCTTTCATGCATTAAATTATGCCTGCATATCTCTCAACTATACAGATTTTCATAGAAAGTTCAGATTTTGCCTCATATTTTTGATACGTTTTCATAAAATTGTGGTTTTCTGGCAAATTGTTGGCAAGTCATTAAAGAATGGAGACAGAAAATAATGCAGATATTTGAGATCAGACTTCAAATATTTATGTTAAAGCAAAACCTGTTATTCTATCCACGTTTTTAAGTTTGTAAGAGCAACATTAAAACACTGTCCCTATTTTTGGACTTTTGTCCCCCCATTAGTTATGGTTTTGTACAGATTTCTTGCAGTAAGTTGCCGAGAAGTATGTATGCCTATCAAGTGTGTTCTTGAATTCTGCCTCAAATCAGGGCCTTCTATTACTTCTAGGGGACTATTTAAATTATACACCCCATTTCTGATGAAAAAGAAAAAAAAAACTCAATGGATTTCCTTTGAGTTGCCCATTTTTCTCTTTCAGGGTGTGGTATACTTCTTTTGTTGTCTTTTCATGGTGTGGTATACTGCTTTTTTTGCCTTTTTAGGGTGTGGTATACTGCTTTTGTTGCCTTTTCAGGGTGTGGTATACTGCTTTTGTTGTCTTTTCAGGGTGTGGTACACTGTTTATGTTGTTTTTCAGGGTGTGGTGTACTGCTTTTGTTGTCTTTTCACAGTGTGGTATACTGCTTTTGCTGCCTTTTTAGGGTGTGGTATACTGCTTTTGTTGCATTTTCATGGTGTAGTATACTGCTTTTGTTGCCTTCTTAGGGTGTGGTATACTGCTTTTGTTGCCTTTTCAGGGCTCTGTATACTGCTTTTGTTGCCTTTTCAGGGTATGGTATACCATTTTTCTTGTCTTTACAGGATGTGGTATACTGCTTTTGTTGCCTTTTTAGGGTGTCATATACTGCTTTTGTTGTCTTTTCATGGCGTGGCATACTGCTTTTGCTGCCATTTTAAGGTGTGGTATACTGCTTTTGTTGCCTTTTTAAGGTGTGGTATACTGCTTTTGTTGTCTTTTCATGGTGTGGCATACTGCTTTTGTTGCCTTTTTAAGGTGTGGTATACTGCCTTTGTTGCCTTTTCAGGGTGTGGTATACTGCTTTTCTTGCCTTTTCAGGCCACTGTATACTGCTTTTGTTGCCTTTTCAGGATGTGGTATACTGCTTTTCTTGTCTTTACAGAGTGTGGTATAGTGCTTTTGTTCATAGGTTCATATGTAGGTACTAGGCTATCGGCCTGAGGGCCTACGTAAGCCTAGCCAACAAGGTTCCCTGGCTTACCCCACCTAAGAAAGTTATTTTCCTGTGCCACTGTCTAGCAGAGACACAGAAGTGATCCCCGGGGTGTATTTCCTATTTCCCATCCACTCATCAAGATTTTTCTTGAAGAGTGCTAATGAAGAACTTTGCTTGACATAGATGCGTAGCCTGTTCCAGAGTATGGGAAGTCTCTGGGACAGGAATCTATCCCTCCAGCATGTCCTGTTTATTGTGGTGACAATGTTTAGGTCCCTAGAGCATGTTGCTCGGAGGGAATGGGATTTCTTTAGGTGTGGCATGTCCAACAGCTCTGGGTCTGACATAGCTTTATATGTTAGGCAGAGATCACTTCGGAGTAGGCGATATGCTACGGTGTAAAGCTGGAGTTTTTTGAGACAGTCAGTGTACGGCATCTGTTTGAGGCCAATAAATCTCTTTGTGAGGTACTTCTCTGCCCTTTCCAGCTGCTGCAGATGTCTTGTGAGGTACATTCCAAAAGGGGCGTTGTACTCTATAATGGGTCTAATGAGTGATGAATAGAGGGGAACAATGACCTCTTTTATCCTATATGAGAACCCTTTTGCGATGAGGTGTGCCATGTAGAAGGACTTCCTGACTACTGTGGAGATGTGACTATCAAAGGACAGACTACTGTCCACCTGGGTCTCAAGGTCTCTTATCATACATTCGGTGTTAAGCAGACTGCTGTTTATGTAGTAGTTCATGGGTACAGAGTTTTTACCAAAGGGGATGACAATGCACTTTTTGACATTGAGCTTGAGGCCATGGCTCTGACTCCAGGCATCTGTCTCAGCGAGGCCCTTCTGTAGGATTTTCACATCATTTGGGGACTCGCCTATGGCTCCTAGTTTGCAGTCATCTGCGAACTTCATTAGCCAGAGGCCTTCTGTGTTAGTCTGTGCTTCAAAGAAGTAGATACTAAGCAGGAGAGGTCCCAGGACTGAACCCTGTGGTACTCCACTTGTCACTGGTTTGAGGTCAGATTTGGAGTCTGCAACTTTTACAGTGTGGGTCCTGTCAGTAAGCCAGCTGGCAACCCATCTTGTAACATGGGGATTTATACCTAGTTTAGTAAGTTTAGCTACAATTCCAGAATGGGGGATTGTGTCAAAAGACTTGGCGAGGTCAAGATAGGCTGTGTGAACCACCTTACCCTCATCTACGGCTTTGGTGACTGCCTCAAAGAAGTCGATCAGGTTCAGGAGGCATGATCTGCCTTTCACAAACTCGAAATGGGTGAGATCCAGAGTTTGGAGGTTACCAATGTCTTTGTTTATGAGTTCCATGATGATACATTCCATGGCCTTGCAGACCGGGCACGTTAGGCTAATAGGGCGATAGTTCCCGGGATCAATGGTAACTCCCCCTTTGTGGAGTTGGGATAACTGTTGCTGTACGCCATTCAGTGGGCACAAAGCCTGATGTGAGGCTATGATTGAACATTGTGCTTAGGTGGGGAGCCAGTTCGTTCTGAAGTTTGTGTAAAATGCAGCCTGGGATGTTGTCCGGTCCCATGGATGCTGTGTTTTTGGCTTTAGAGAGTGCAACTTTTACCTGTGCAGTTGTGACTACAGGGACTCTGCATTCTTCCTGTACAGATATGGGCCCTTTAAGGGGTGGGTGGAGGAGGGTAAAGTTAGCACTGAAATTATCTGCCAGGATGTTGGCAATATCAGTTGGTTCTGTAATTTTTGTGCCATTGTGCTGTAACTCAGAGCATATCTGGGTGTTGCCATTGAGATTCTTGCCATAGATATAGAATGCTTTGTGGTTGTCCTTAGAATCAGTGGCGATTTTGTTTTCGTAGCTAGCTTTGGAAGATCTTATAAGGGATCTCAGCTTCTTACTGAGGCTGACCAGGGAGCTCCTCCACTCATGGGATTTTACTCTCTTTTGCAACAATTTCTACCTTCTGTTGTACAGTTTGTTTATGGCAGGGAACCACCAAATGTTGTTGCCTTTTTAGGGTGTTGTATACTGCTTTTGTTGCCTTTTCAGGGTGTGGTATACTACTTTTGTTGCAGTTTTTGAATACTGTGGCTAAGTCAAACCTTGGAAGTAGTTTATATGGAATTACCTCTATGGGTAGCATATTAAAGTATGCTTGATAATTCCTTTTTATTAACCCTATTGACACTACTAGTATTAACAACTATGTGTCTTTATCCCACATTGGGCTTGTTCCTGCTTGCATATCTTGGTATTTTAAAACTTTATGCCTTTACACAGGACACCACTTGTGCTAGGTATAACTGTTTTCAATAATTAATACCAGTGTTGTCTTTTTTCCCCTTAATTACAGTGTCTATTTTTTTTGCTTCTACTTTATTTGCTGTTGACATTGAATAATCCCATGTGATCAGTACTTGTTTGTTTGTGTCTTTCGGCTTTTCCCGGTTAGGGGTCGCCACAGTGGAACTCCGGTCCGCTAATGATTGGTAGTTGATTTTTACGTGCCGAGTTACCAGCCCTGACGCACGACCTTCAACGAAAGTACACTCATTCACGCATGTCTCCAGGCAGAAGACGCTCTAGCTGAGAATCGAACCGGACAGCGTCTTACTGTGAGGCGACAACGCTACCGCAGCACCACCACCGCGTGATCAGTACTTACCACAAAGGATTACTGAAAATTAATAAGTGATCAGTGCTTGTTAATTTTCAGTAATCCTTTGTGGTTTGTGTTTTGAGTGCTTCTCAGCTACATGTATGTTGCACCTTTCCTCTGTATAACTATCCTGTCACATTACTGCGCTATTCAGTTTTCAGATTTTCAGTCAAAGTATATTACAACAAGCAACGAGATATGCAACTGTTTTAGTTCTACACTACAGAACCTACATTTGTCTGCATCTCCCACTTTTCTATAGATTTTGTAAACCAGTGAGTACTTAGCCCATTATCATGAGCTACTGTTATTAACATTTAATCTTGTAGTTTAATTTTACCTTTCCTTAGCATTCATGCTTCAAATCTTGAACAGCATGGGGGATGGTCCAGCAGTCCTTTATACATGCCAAAATGATTCTGGGCTTTACAATTTGCTTTTTTTTCTTTCTTTTTTGTTTCTGGTCACAATCTTTGTATTCTTTCTTTTCTTTTTTTTCTTTTTCACACTTTCTGTTGACACTTTTTTGTCAACTGTTGGTTTAATTTTTATACCTGGTCCTTTCCAAAATGCTTCTACTAGTCCCCTTCAAAGTATCAAAATTGCAGAACATGGAACCCCTGATCACTGAGGACCAGAGGGTCGAAATTCTGCAATACTGAATGCTGTGATGGAGATTGCTGTACAGTGCAGAACAAGAACTTTACCATTCTGTGCACTGTAGTGTGATCTCAGAGTTGGTATATTTAAGTAGCAGAGGGTATGGGGGGGGGGTGTAGGGAGGATTGCCCCCCTACAAAAACATGAAATAAGAAGTATTCACGTTTTAGTTTTTTTTTTTTGGGGGGGGGGGAGTTGATATTGCAGAATTTCAATCCCCTGGTCCTCAATGATCAGAAGTTCGATGTTCTGCAATTTCAACACTTTGATGGGGACCTGAGCAAAGATGTTATCTTAGACTTGTTTTCTTCATGGCTTAGAATCTTATTAGTCATGTGACTGTATCTTAGACTTGTTTTCTTCATGGCTTAGAATCTTATTAGTCATATGACTGTAGACCTGTGGTGGTGCTGCGATAGCGTTGTCGCCTCATAGTAAGACGCTGTCCGGTTCGATTCTCAGCTAGAGCATCTTCTGCGTGGAGACATGCGTGAATGGGCATACCTTCGTTGAAGGTTGTGCATCAGGGCTAGTAACTCGGCACGTAAAAATCAACTACCAATCATTAGCAGACCAGAGTTCTGCTGTGGCTACCCCTAACCGGGAAAAGCCGAAAGACACAACAACAACTGTAGACCTGTAAATGCATTCAGTTTCAAAGAGGTCCGTATCTCCTTCTGACCAAGGGATATATAATCTTGCTTTGCACCATTTTTTATCTATCATTTGATATGCATGAAGTGGTTTTCTTGTTTTCTTGTGCAACTGATCCAACACTTTATGGGGTCAGTCATTCACACCAAGCTGGAAGAACAGGAACAAGCACATTTATAGTTTGAATTGCATTCCTAGATAGCAAACCAGTTTTCAGTATTAGTTTTAGTTTACAAAAGTTTTCCTCACTAAGCTTAGCTCTTATTTATTCATGCAGTATTGCTGACCCTTCATCTGTTCCCTTTTGTTAAGCTTCTTTTATATCACTATTCTGTTACAGGTTGATATAGTCTTAATACTTCAGTTTTTCTGCTGCAGTCGTTACTTTCCCACATCTTTCAATGCCAGATGTGATAATCAATTAGAAAATAAAGTTCGCCAGTTGTAATTGCACTTTTCATTTGTTTGCTTGATGATTGTAGTTTTAAAGCAACCATAACAACTAGATGAGATGTCATTTGACATTGTTTTCTGGATGGCAAGCTGTAGCTATGGCCTAGTCTATTAAGTTAACAATTTAATGGATTATGGAATGGCAAAAACACAGAGGTGACAAAGAATCACTCTGAGAATATCCTTCTTTAGATTTTTATCAATGGAACAGCAACTTGCTCTTTATTATGACCTGGCTGTAAAGTGGTTTGCCACTGTTTTATAGTGACTGTTTTTTTTTTATCAATGTGTGGTGTATTTTACATATCTGTAAGCACTGGGACACTATCAATTTTTTCTTGTAATCTGTCCATGCCACACTTAGGTGTTGCCCCTTTCCATGGCTCTTCATTGTGGCTTCATTTAGTAACAAATAATTCTTTGTTCCCTACAATTTTCTTTTATAGACTTTTGTTTCATTATCATGATTGAATTATTAATTAAATGACTATAAACCCTGTGTGCATGAATTCCACTGTACAATTTATATTTTGCTGGATGGCAGGTTCTTGGGCTATAGTTCTTAAAAAGGCTTGCAGGCTGATTTGTTAGGCTATATTTTTACTGCTATTAACCATGTTTATTTATTTATTAATTTATGTATGTTTACTGGAGTAGAGCATAGATCATCTTTGACCATTTGTAAGGTCAGGCCAGATTACTTACATAACAGCAACAATAATGTAAGATCAAATGTATGACTAAATTATACAGTACATAACATAGATATAAAAATATATATCTAGATATATGGTTACAAGAAATGTTTAATACAGGTGTCATAAGTGAGGTAATTGTGGTCCAGCCAAAAGAAAAGACATATTATATGCAAGTGTGGAGGGAAATTCTGATATTGAAGGAAGAAGAACTTGTAGAATACTAAAAGCTACAATAGTAGAGCTAATAAAAAGAGAATTGGATATCACATATAAAGTAGGGAATAGATAGGGCAGATGGAGAAACAGTGGGTATGAGTTTATATGTTGGAGGGGTTAAGAGAATCATTCTGAAGGTACATATAAGTCAGTTAACTCAAAGCTAAATCTTTGTGCAAAGATGTTAATACCTTCAACCAGAATGTGGATTCAATATCTGAACTTGGTCTTTTCCATTTAGGAGCCTTTAGGTTCATAGGTAGTTGCTAAGCATGTAGTATAGGAGACCGTTAAGGAGCCCAGTCCAAATTTCCAATATTCCCAAAGCTGTGTCTGGTTAAGAGACTTGGATCAAATTTTGCACTACAGGTATTAGCAACTCAGCGCCTTGGCCCTCTGTGCTAACTGCCGGACTTTCTTAATTTTTGTCTATTTTTTTATGGTTGTTAATTCATTCCTTTTCATATCCCGTGTGTTAGCGCTTCTTACTTTTCTTCCCTTTTCTTTTACATGTTCTGTCCATTCAGTGCCCTAGTTATGTTCAACAGGATCTTCCCAGCTACTTCTTCAAAATGTATTGATTTCTTCTGCTTTGGTTAAAATTGCTGTTGTTCTCTTTTCCCAATTACTTGAACATTTTTTGGGTCATAGATGAATTGTGTGCTGTATACTTTTCTTTAGTTTTTATATATACCTTCTGAGTTTTCTTGCTTGTGCTGATATTTTTAGTCTGTTGTTGAAGATAGTGCCAGATAATTTCTAATCTATTTTGATAGTGCATGTTGCTCTTATCCCATCTATTTTTATAGTAGTTTTTAATGATCGGTTCCTTTTTCTATAGTCCTCAAGTACTGATACTTCTTACATTAGCTAGATTTGTTTACGGATCTGCTGTTGTTTGTTAATTTTCAGATATAGTTATCAGTTTCTGTATGTCAGTGCTCATGACCTGTTCTTGTAATTCAGTACCATTAAAGTGATTTTCCAGTGCTTGGGCAGTTTTCTTGAGGAGAACAAATATTAGAAGAGGGAGCCTCTGATTGATTTAGCAGGCAGCACTAGTCTGAATAATCTTTGCCAGGCTGGCAGCACAGGTCTACTTCCAGTTTCAGGTCTGCTACTGCAAGGGCATATTTTACAGAGGGGAGCCACAAATGGAGTACTGACTTAAGAAGCATATTATATGTACTCTGTTGGATATAGCTCACATCCTGGAACATGGAACTATATTTATATGAGTATGTCGTAAGTGAGTCAGTGAAAAGAAAGAGAAAGGAATTTGCTGGGAACTAGAAATCAGACAAGGGAAGATCTTTGCTTAGTACAGATTTTTCAGCTTAAAACCTATTGGTTTACAATAAGCCAATGATGTGGTTATCAGCTGTCTTTGACTGTTGTTTACAGAAAATCAAGTTTGCCCCTACTTCAAGCTGAAACTATAGACAGTAGAACCAGCATCTTCTTTTTAATAATTTTCTTGCCTTTCTTGAGCTCTCGGCTCAAAACTTTGTCCTACAGCATTAGACACTTTAATATATTCTTCTGAGGTCAGTAGTTTTGTGATGGTGTGTTTAAGCTTTCACACACTTCCCACCAGTACTGCCCTTCCTACACAGAGGATAACTTGGTAGGATCATCCCCTAGCCATAAGTGTTGATGTGCTCTGGCTTAACAGCTGTGGTATGTCACTATCAAGTCTTTAGGCCCAGAATCATTGCAACTTTTAGTACTTCCAAATTTGTCTTGATTTTTGTTTTATCTCCATATCCTTATGCCATCTTCCTTTCACCACTTCTTGCTAAGCTTTCTCCATATTTTTAATTTGCCTGTAAGTTTCCATTTTATTTTTTTTTTAACTACTGGAAGTCTTAATTGCTTGAGTTCTCACTAGCTTCTGTGCATGTAAGAGTGTGATATCAGTGTTGTGCTCCTCTGCTCTTATGCCGCTTCATTAACTTTTTTAACTGTTGGAATTTCAATTTCCTTCCACTAAGCAGCTTGGTACCCCCATCTGAATGGATGTTGGACATTACTGGTACATATATGACCTTATTTTACCCAAGTGAATATCCAGACATCAGTCTGGCCATTGAAGTCTTCTAACATGGCAAACTATTCATCCAAGAATACCACTTTCTCTCTGAATATTTTGTGGGTGTATAGATATATATAGATATGGATGTATATGTAAGAAGAATTCAACCAAGCTTGAGGTTTCACTGTGCAATACCTTAAATCTCCTGTAGTAGAGGCAATTAGGATGTAAGCAAACAAACCCTTAAGGACATACCAGTGTTTCAGCTAAATGGATTCTGATGGCCACTACTTTTTACTTTTTAAGTCTTTATAGGCACATTCAGGCCAATAAAGGCAGATCCCATAAACTGTAGACATGCACATTTTAAGCTTTTTTGACCTCATCAGTGCTATGTAATTGGATTTTTTGACTACACATTAGACAAATAGAGCTTAAAATCAAGCTTAATGTCCATAAACATTAGGGTACCTACAAAATATCTAAAATGAGATCCGAACCAAAAGATAAAAATAGATCTCAAAGACAAACCATTCAGTAAAAACTGTAAGAAAGAACCAGCTAAGTTAGAGTATTCGCTGTGAAACCTTAAACCTCTTACAGTGGAGGCTGTGACAGTGCCAGCCCAGCTGTCTGGAATTTTGTAAATAATCATATGTCTTTTGTGAATATCAATATGATTCATATGGTTGTCTCACAAATGTAAGAGAACTATATGTTTTGTATATATTAAACTACTGGTGCAGAAGTGTGTTTTGAATTGTATGTTATGTACTGCGCTTTAAGAATGTAACTGCAGTGTATCCTACTGGAAAAGAACAGAAACATATATAAACTATACCTGTGCAAATGTATGTTTTAATAGTAGACACTGGAACATACAGAGTTAACTTGCAAGCCCTCAAGAAAATAAGTTGAAATTGTTTATGACTGTGTTATCTCTCAACTTTAGAGAGGTGACAGGATGTCTAGAGCTAGAAGTTTTTTTCTATTGTCTTGAAACAGAAATAATTACTAGGTTTGAAATGTAAAGTGTTTTTATTGTTTTGTGACTTCCTAGCAGCTGTATAGTTCTGAGGTATACAGTATGTATTTCTCACACAGAGGTGTTAAATTATGTTAAGTATCTGGTTAGCCTGGGAACTGAAGGCAGGTGACAAAAAGTGATGTCATCCAGCTGACCCAGCAATAATGTTGATTATTAATTTAAGAACTGTCTCAGAGAAAGACTTGGCATTTTGTATTTGTCTTTGGACTTGGAAACATCCTCTCATCAGCACTTGCCTTTCTAATAGTAAGTAATCAGGGTACAGTAATCTCTTTTAGAAATAGATAGGAATATAGTAAAGATTAGTTTAGATGCTTCCTGTATTTATTTGAGACTGTCCTGCAATGTTGTTTTAAACTATTTCCTGTGATTCTGAACACTGTAGTCACTGTGTTGAGTTATTGAGTATTGTCTTGTTCTTTTATTATTTATTATTAAATATATTTAAACATTATAATTGTGGCTGGTTTGTTTAGAGATATTTAAGCTCTTAGAGTACTCACATATGTATTTGGTGATACTGTATAGAGCACTCCAATAGCATTCATTTTGGCCACAGTTACCATTTGGATAACAGTAACATTACACAGTAGGATTGGACACCCTTTGGTAAGGGCCTTATAGTAGCTGATATGTAAAGGTGGCTGGTGGCAGCTGGTACTACCTTATAGTCTGGGCAGAAGGGGACATAGTTGGTAAACCTGTGCCATCTTTTCCAGTGTGTGTGTGTTTATATATCAGTCAAATCTCAAAGTGTGTGCATGTCAGCTACTTGGGTAGGGACACAAAGCACTGGTTGGACAGAGAGGGTGCTGGAAATCTTAGCTTGGCCACTTGGCTGAGATCTTAACCCTATAGATGGGCCAGTGGGGGGTCTTATTTGGGATCTGGAGAAAGAGAGAGAAACCAGCCCCAGACTGATTGTGATCTCTGTGTGCTCTTAAGGGAAATTGTACTTTACTGTGTGTGTAGTTGTCATCCTCACAATGTGTACGTCTCTCACTGGTGCTAGTGGTGAGGATTGAGGCTACTTGATTACTGGTCCAGTGCAGGGGCCATCACAGAGGCCTGTGGAATATATGCAAATAACCCCCTTAATGACATACCAGTGTTTAATCTATATAGCTTCTGAATGCCCATGACTTTTTATATTTTGCTTTTTAAGTCTTTAAACATTCATACTAATAAAGCCAAACCTCACCAGCTGTGGTTATGCATGTTTTGGCACTTTGTAGCTGAAACATTTGTATATCATTAAGTGATAATTTGCATATATTTATTTAAAGATGCTTTTACTTCAGCAGTTTGGTCATCCTGGGGAGATTTTGGATACCCTCTCTGAAGATGCTTTTTTGGCTCGGCCATTGAACTTTTGCTTTTTAGTTTGTTATGGGAATTTTGAAAAAGGAATGATCCTGGTAGTTTGCCTTATCTCCTGGTCACAGTCCTACCACTCTACTGGTTTAAATATCATCTCAGTAGGCCAGCACCATTCCCTGTCTACAGATCACGTCTGCATTAACCTGTTTTAATGGTCCATCTTGCCTACTCGCTTTCTTTGCTAGTCTCATGAGAGATGTTAGTTGATCATCATGAAGCCTTTGCACTTGTTATCTGTTATCATTCCCTGATTGTCAGTCATCCAGTGAAAAAATTAATCATATGTATTAGTGTGGAGTAGTGTATATCTTTAGAACAGATCATTCACTCATTTCACTTTTTGTGAAAGGAGCAATGATAATCCATTGTTACAAAAGTATTAAGAAGTGTTGGTGTGTCCTTTCCATTCATTTGGAACTATGAGTTTTACACTGCCAAATATTAAAAGTTCCTACTGAAATAGAGTGGACTTTTTTTTAATTTGCTTTTACTCTTGGTTTAACTACCAAAATTGTATAGCTTTATCTATATTTGGAATGCTTTTGAATGAAAGTTTATTCTATTTATTTATTTTTTTTTATTTTACATTTGTTTACTGGGGAAGTCCGACTGGACACAGGCCCATTTTCAAAGGAGGCCTGGGGAGAAAAGCTCCAGTTAAATGCATAAGAATCACATGAAAATCACATAAAAATCACATAAAATCACATAAAATGCAATAGTACATAAAATAATAATAAAAACATAAATAAATAAAAGACGTGTACAAAATATGATAAAAAATGTGCCATACATTAAAAAAAAGGGAAATGACATTGTAATAAGATAGAATGCAGGAGTACATAAAGTAGGTACTTTGAGATACAGTAAGCCAGTTTGTTTGTTAGATAGTAGATGCAATACAGCCCCTAGCACTAAAGACATTGATTTTTACTATATAGATCCACATGGTTCATAACCAAATGCTAGTCAAGATATTTTTTTATACAAAATTATTGGCATTATAGTAATACTGTTTAGGCAGGTCACAATTATAACAGTATTGGTGTTATGGTGGCATGATAGGCCTGTGTTGGAGGTGTGGCTAATGGTGAAAGTTGTGTTCATTTATTTATATATTGCATTTTGATGACCATGTTTTCGTAATGACATTCACATAATTTTACAGGGGTGTATAAAGGAGCAGAACTCCTCTACAGTAAACAAAAACACAGCAGTCAAGTTGCCAGACTTGCATATGGCAACCTAAAGGGCATGTTAAGTCTGAAGTCGGTTTGAAGTATACTTCATGCATCAGTAACGCAATACATATTAGAAACATGATAGTGTGGCATTATGAATCCTTGTTATTAATCATTCAGCAAATGGACACAGGGCAGGTGTCAGTGAAGGAAGCCAATGGCAAGTGGATGCAGGAAAGTAAAACTTAAGGCAGATAAGGATAAAAGAACTTAAGGAGAACATGTCAACATTTTTAACAAATTATGGGAATAATGTCAGTTAGTGGTACACTTAACCTTATGTTTTATTTTGTCCTCCCTTTTTATTTCTTATCTGTGGATGCCTTTTGCTCAGTCTTCCTAGTTACCAAAGATGGAACAGTGACTACTGCTTCTTAATATGCATTTGAAGTAGTCAAAAGGAAAGCACCATATCTTATCAGGAAGTTCCTGGTCATGTTACTCAGAACATCATTAAAGTTATGAAATCTGTGATAGGATAAAGATCAGGAGATGATAAATGGTAAAAAAGATAATAATATGTGTGCACTAACAGTACAAAAAGGGTCTATATTACACCATCGAATGCTTAAAAAAGCGATGATTAATCGACCCCGTGTAAGTGAAAGATTACAATGTCGAAACCTGAGAACAGCGTTTTTTTTCCAAGGGAAAAAAAAATCTCTGTTCCCAAAAAAAAAACTTTAAAACATTACATAAAGTGTGTGTGTGTGGGGGGGCTTTGCCCACCCCTACTTAAATATACGAACTCCAAGATCGCACTACAGTGCTGAAAATGGCAAAGTAATGGAAGCAGCCAAGTGAATTCTTTCCCAGGGAAATAATTCACTTAAAAGCCACTTCGCTATTTTGCCTTTTCGTTCTTTTATGTTCGATCAAGATGCATTCGACAGAATGCTTCTGCGATCACGTAATAGGAACCCTACAAAAAGGGAGGCAGAAAGGAAGATTAATAAATAAGTACTCACTGTCTAGTCCGAGAACTTTTCAAGCTACTGGCTTTGAGAACAACTTCTTGATGTGTAATGGAAACAATTTATATGCAACCAAAACTTGGATACAAATGTGCCAGGATACAAAAGATAAAAGAGGTGGTGGTGCTACAACACCATATTAGGGAAAGGACCAAAGCAGCAGAATAAATGACTAATCGTGAAAGAGAAGAAGCACCATGAGTTAGAAGGAGACTAGAAATGGTAACACCATCCATACAAGACTCCATGCAGTATGCATTCTCTTGATAATGAAAAATATAAGAATATGCTAAATGATGTACCTTGGACAGCAGACAATTAGACACACAAAGATCAGGCTTATTCACAACTCCATACAGAGGATAGTCCTCTGAATTTTAATACTAGAATGTAGGCAAGTTAGTACTGGAGTATACCCGAGAAAGAGGGCATTTACCTGGTGTTCTCAATGCCAAGGGAGATATGATATCAGATATGGAAGTGGAGAGCTGTTTAGAAACAAATGATTAACATTGTTTTCATTGTCAGCTGTGCTATAGAGCTGAGACAGTCAGAAGCAATAGTTCTGGAATTTATGAAGGTAAATTATTATGAAGTGGGAGAGTGCTGGTGAGATGCAGCATCAAAAGGCATACTGGTGGTGTGGAAGTAGGACAGGACTGATATGTTATTACAGATGCAGCAATCCTTTGCTGGAATCAGGTATGGAAATCAAAAAGAAAGAAAATAACAAAAAACTCTCTTACCAGCCTCAGAAAGAAGCTGAGATCCCTCATAAAATCCTCCAAAGCTACTTATGAAAATAAAATTGCCAAAGATTCTAAGGACAACCACAAGGCATTCTATAATGATGTCAAGAATCTAAATGGTAATGCTCAGATCTGCTCTGAGTTACAACAGAATGGCACTAAATATATTGATCCCAAGGATATTGCCAATATCCTGGCAGATCGATTCATTGCCAACTTCACCCCCTCTCACCCCCTAAAGGGCCTATCTCAATACTAAAAGATTGCCAAATATCGGCAATCACGGCCATACAGGTAAAAACGCACTCTACAAAGCTGAGAATACAGCATCCATGGGACCAGATGACATCCCAGGCTGTGTACTACATGATCTACAAAATGAACTGGCACCTCACCTAACTGTCATGTTTAATCATACCCTCACCTCAGCCTTCATGCCCACTGAGTGGCACACAGTTACAGTTATCCCACTCCACAAGGGGGGATCCACCTTGGACCCCAGGAACTATCGTCCCATTAGTCTGAAGAGCCTGAACTTCAAAGCCATGGGAATGCATTATCATGGAACTTATAAACAAAGACATTGGCGACCTTCAAACACTGGACCCCACCCAGTTTGGTTTCGTGAAGGGCCGATCTTGCCCCCTCAACCTGATTGACTTCTTTGAATTAGTCTCCAGAGCAGTGGATGAGGATAAAATGGTCCACACAGCCTACCCGGACCTTGCCAAGGCCTTCAACACCATCCCCACTCTGGAATCATAGATAAGCTTACTAAGCTGGGCATTAATCCTTACATCACCCAATGGGTCGCAAACTGGCTTACTGACAGAACCCACACTGAAAAAGTAGCCAACTCCAAATCCAGCTCCAGACAAGTGACAAGTGGAGTACCACAGGGTTCAGTCCTGGGACCGCTCTTGTTTGGCATCTACTTCTCCGAAGTACAGTCCAACACCAAGGGACTCTGGCTAACAAACTTCACAGATGACTGCAAACTGGGAGCCATTATTGAATCTCAAAGTAATGTGGATATTCTACAAAAGGGCCTTACAGAGATAGATGCTTGGTGCCAGAGCCATGGGCTCAAGCTCAATGCCAAGAAATGTATAGTTATCCCCTTTGGGAAAAAACATGTACCCATGAATTACCACATAAGTGGCAGTACACTAAACACCAAAAGTGTGATAAGGGACTCAGGGACACAGGTGGACAGTGATCTCACCATCGATAACCACATCGCCACAACAGTCAGGAAATCCTTCTGTGTGGCACATCTCATCACTAACAGCTTTTCATCCAGAAAAAAGGAGGTCACTGTCCCACAGTACATTTCCCTCATTAGACCCATTTGGTATGTACCTCACAAGACACCTGCAACAGTTGGAAAGGCCACAGAAATACCTCACTAAAAGAATCACAGGCCTAAAGCAGATGCCTTATGCTGACCATCTAAAATAACTCCAGCTATACTCTGTCGCATATCATCTACTCAGAGGCAATCTCTGTTTAACATACAAGGCCATGTCAAACCCAGAACTGTTGGACATGCTACACTTAAAGAAATCCCAGTCCCTCAGAGCTACGTGCTCCAGGGATCTAAACCTGGTCATCACGATGAACAAAACATGCTGGAGGGATAGGTTCTTGTCCCATTGACTCCCCATACTCAGGAATAGACATGCCAAACAGAGCGCCTCTTTGGTCCTCTTCAAAAGGAACGTTGAT
Source organism: Protopterus annectens (assembly GCF_019279795.1). Lineage (NCBI taxonomy): Eukaryota > Metazoa > Chordata > Ceratodontiformes > Protopteridae > Protopterus > Protopterus annectens. Next base: position 1,390,412,509 of record NC_056732.1, read on the forward strand.
GACTGGATGGGAGATAGGAAATTCACCCCAGGGATCACATCAATCACCCTGCTAGACAGGAGACCAGGGAAGTAAATGTCTTGGGTAGAAATAGCCAGGAAACTGTTATGGCTAGGCTTATATAGGTCCTAGGGCCGATAGCCTAGTAACAAGCTATGAACCTATGAACATACGAACAACACTGGTTGTCAGATGAGTTGTAACTCATTATCAGATTATCTGTGTAGTCTGTCCTAAATGTGAGGAACCTAGACTTCAGAGGGGCAGACTCTAAAAATAAGGGTGAGTTTCTCAGAAAAGAATTACTAAACAGGCACAAAGGTGAGGAGGAAACATAACGTGGAAATATAAAAACTGTCTTCACAAAAGTGCCACACTTTTGTGGGAAACACATGTATGTGTCACAATGAAGACTAAAACCCCTTCGTTTTAAAATTAGGTGGCATTAGAGGTTAAGGAAAACAACATAATATTAAATAAATATATGGAGACAGAAGGGAGAAGGCAAAGTACAATCAAAGCAAAATGCAGATTTATTCAGAAGGAAGCAAGAAAGGCAGGTAAAAAGCACTGAAACACTCTGAAAGTAGAATGTGCAGTTTGGTCAAAAAAAGACAAATGAAGGATAATGCACATAGCAAGGCCAGTTCTACCAAACAGACTGGTTTGATTAGCACGGATAAAGAAAATAATTGAGATTTTTCCAGTTTAGTCCATAGGTGAGCCTTGGATAAAGATACTGATTCCAGGACAAGGATACTGATTCCATTTTTTCATAGAGACAAATCCTAAGGGACGTCTAGGAAGTAAAGGTACACAAGGCAATAGTATCCATGTGGGATTTACCTAAGAATTATTTTTATAATAAAAATTCTACAAAAATGAGTCAATTCCAGTATCTTATCTTTTCAACAAGTCATGAGAGAAAACTAAGGTTCCTGGGGACTAGAAGAAGGCAGATGTAACTCCTTTTTAAATGACTTGAAGCAAAATCTCTACTGACCTGTAAGCCTAGCCTCAGTGCTCGCAAAATAAAGTTTAGAATATCAGCAACTCAGTGTCATCAATATGTAAGGTAGCATAAATTCATAGCATGCAGATAATTTCAAACGGATCTAATACTGTTTGCCTCAAAATACTGAAAAATCAGAAGTGAAGCATAAAGCTCATTTAAAGAAATATGGTGTGAACGATATTCCATGTCTGATGTTCCACAATGTGCTCATTTATCTACATTTGTTAACTGGGGTATCCAGCTGGGAAGATTCATTTTCAGATGATTCCCTGAGAGAAAAGCTCAAGACATTACAAACATAAATCAGTTTGTATAATGTAATTCATTGATCATAGTTATAATTATAGATTTTAAAATGTCACAGTGAGACCAAAAGTAAGTTCGATCAAATAATATCAGGTAGCCCAACATAATTAAACTAATGGCAGTGACTGAAGATAATGAAGTAAAACTTATATAATGACAAAGGTGATAAAACACACACTGATATAAAACAAAATAGATGCTGGGGGAATGAACTTTTCATTATAATAATAAGCATCATCATTCTGTAAGTCAAACACAAGTGAAAGTAAATTATTACGGAGCACTGGAATGTGACTTGATTTTACAGTTAAGGCAAAAAGTAAAAACATGCAGAAAGTAATGAGGGAAACTGATAATGGCTAAAAACTAGGAATATATGCTACTGAAATGAGTAGTGATTTTTTTTATACAAATTGATATGTTAAGGAAAAAATGAATAGGCAGGCTGAATTAAGTTTCTTCACAATCACATATCCATTTTGATTCAAACTGTTATTTTAAACTGTTTAAATGGTTGTTTTCAGTAAGTATATCCTAGGGAATGGGGCAATTTGTTACATAGTTTACCTGCAACTAAATAATATCTAAAGACATCATATTTATCCTTATGGCTGGAGACAGATACTAGTTTACCTGCAGATGCTGTAAGCTCATATCAGAATATTTTCATGTAACAATGCCAGACAAGAATGAAATATAGGTAGACAAGCCAGTGGTGACCTCTAAGGTGCAACAGATGGCCATTGATGAGGACACTGTAGTTTACACTTCACAAGCGATACTGCAGAATGACTGGATGAAAATATCTGTCTTTTTGCTAATGACATGAAATTATGCAACAAGTTTGATGCAGAAAAAGGTATAAAAGGATGAAAAAGGCTGTTGGTAGGATTGGAGGAATGGTCTGACACTTAACAAGGTGAGTTATTTTAAAAATGAATATTAGTAACAGTTGCCAGGAGGGTGGACAGTATTCAGCATTTTCACTTACCAGTTGATTCAGAAGCATTTTAAGACTTGACATCCAAAGGTGGAATGCTTCCCTGCTTCTGGAAGGTATTGTATTTCATAAATTTGCCAACTTAGTTGTATTGTACTTAAGAAACAGACAATTGTATTAATTTATTAAGTTTTCTATTATTGAAATAGGTATCACCTTATTCAGTCAGATAAACAAATTGTTTTCCATTAACTCTATTTATAAAGTAAATAACACACCTTTAAACCCCACCTGCCTTGATTTAAAGAGAAAGGGGGTTAAAGGGTATCAGTCCACATTACAGCAACCGTGTTAGGCAGAGGCCCTACATTCTTACAAGGCAATTTACTTGTAGTTCCACTATTGTAGTTTACATTTCTAGCTATTCAAATGTATAATTTTTGTGTGGGGCAATGAATTAGGAAACAGCAGTACCACATTTACAAATTATCCTGCTCATAAGAGAAATAAGAACAATGTTTAATTTAAACATTCTATAAACTGACATGACTTCAAAAAATTCTGTTTTATTTTCGGACAGTGTTATTTTTGGTAATAAGGAGCAGAGACATTGAAACTGTCCTAGATATTGAAAAATATAACTGGCAAATCTTTTTTTAATGCAACCACATGCCCTAGTTTAAATGAAAATGTGATGAGCACTTTATAATTATCACTTTATTTTCAGTAATTTAGAATTTTAGGCATTTTAAAGTTATTCACTGATTGAATAGCCTTCTGTTATTTGAGTTGGATTGGATTTTGTATGTTGGCTTTGCACTATTCTACACTAGTCTAATGAAGTCCAGTAGTGACAAAAGTGCTCACTACTGTTGGGCTTTATATTATTTGTTTACATTTTTTAATAAATGTTTTTCCCCCCAGGAACCTATACCTTGCAAGATTATTTGTTTTATAACTGTCTGTTGTCTAGACTTATTCTGGGCTTTTGGCCATTTTGGGTCTGCATTGATTTTTTTTATTATTTTTTACTTAGTAGATCCAAACTAGTTTCACTGGGGTAATGAACCCTCATTTAACGTGGTGAATGAGACCATCTCCACCCTGTTCTGCGCTGCTGACAATCAGTTGCCACCAACTCCTCTCTTCATTCACTGAATCTACTGGACTTGTCTTAGTCTTCCCGAGCTCAACCGTAACCCTGCAACCCTGAGGCAGCCTTGCATGTTCTGAAATTGCTACTTTTAGGAGGTGCACATGCACTTCCTTGCAATAGCACCTCCCAACCAAGTGATATACTGCTTGCAGCATGGAGCTTGGCAGGGTCTTAACACTGCTATTGTAGTGCACTTAGGTTGTGTCTTATACCCCAAGGATGAGCAAAATAATGTTTGCACTCACTCCCATCCTCCCTCTGAGGCCCCTCCATCAATGAGAACATCTTATCCAGAGGTGATGTGCTTTGTACTGGAACCACTAACGATAATTAAAATATTTTGGATTGTCCGGCTAGAACTGACAGTTGTATATTATTTGTTTACATTACTGTCAACATTTTATCATCCAGTCAGTCCACAGCAAACTGGGTTTATGTCTGTTTCTTTGCATAGTCGTGGCTTTTGATTTGTTTTATTATTTATGATATGCTAATATTCACATATAAGTATATGTTAAATAACTATATGAAAATACAAATAGCAAGATGCAAAATAGAGGAGAGACTCTGCAGACCAAGTAAACCAAAATAAGTCATGAAATGTACAGTGCAGTTAGGAGCAATACAATGTAACAGCAAGAAGATACTGTTTGTGTAATTAGTAAGCTGTAATAAGATACTGTTTGTGTAATTAGTAAGCTATAATAGGATATGGTTTGTGTAATTAGTAATCTGTAATAGGATACTGTTTGTGTAATTAGTAAGCTGTAATAGGATACTGTTTGTGTAATTAGTAAGCTGTAATAAGATACTGTTTGTGTAATTAGTAAGCTGTAATAGGATACTGTTTGTGTAATTAGTAAGCTGTAATAGATAAAATGTAACAGCAATAAGAGACTGCTTGTGTAATTAGTAAGCTGTAATAGGATACTGTTTGTGTAATTAGTAAGCTGTGATAGATAAAATGTAACAGCAATAAGAGACTGCTTGTGTAATTAGTAAGCTGTAATAGGATACTGTTTGTGTAATTAGTAAGTTGTAATATGATACTGTTTATGTAATTAGTAAGCTGTAATAAGATACTGTTTGTATAATTAGTAAGCTGTAATAAGATACTGTTTGTGTAATTAGTAATCTGTAATAGGATACTGTTTGTGTAATTAGTAAGCTGTAATAAGATACTGTTTGTGTAATTAGTAAGCTATAATTGGATATGGTTTGTGTAATTAGTAATCTGTAATAGGATACTGTTTGTATAATTAGTAAGCTGTAATAAGACACTGCTTGTGTAATTAGTAATCTGTAATAGGATACTGTTTGTGTAATTAGTAAGCTGTAATAGGATACTGTTTATGTAATTAGTAAGCTTTAATAAGATACTGTTTGTGT
>NC_056732.1:1390419814-1390437314 GCF_019279795.1 Protopterus annectens
TTAACAGCACATTGCAGGCTGTGGGGGTGACCTACTGATTTTCTTTGCAGAGCCATCTGCTTTTAAGCTTTTAACCATGTGTGTTTCATATGATGCTCAGTTGATTTTTACATAGTGTAACAATAACAATGTGCATGGTATGTGAGAGTTATAACATCATTAATAAAAGGATATTACAATCACCTGTTAATGCTCAGTTAGATAATGCTCAGTTTGGGGATGAATTGACAAAAGTTTTGGAAAATGTTGTGTTGGAGATAATGATTTCTGACAAAGGTGAAACCATTGATAGATTTTATATTACCCTGACATGCAGCAACCTCAGAATTAAAATGATTAATTCTGGGATTACAGAAATAAGCCCCTCATTATTGAAAATGTGTGTGTGTGTGGGGGGGGGGGGCAAGATTCTATTTTCCATTTCGTAGTACTAGATTGATAGTAGCTTGTTTTTTTTGTTTTTTTTTTTTTTTGTGAATCAGGTGTCACCAAACAAACTTTCAGACAGTCATAAATTTTAAAATTAAGTTTTTATGAGTATGATAGAACTTCAGCAACGTTAGAAAGGTGAGCAGGAGCTGATACATTTCAGCAGCCATACATAATTGACTGGAACTAAATGACAATAGTTTCAGAAAGTATGATAAACTGAATAAATCATTACAAATTACTTGGGTTTTAATTTATATTTCTCAGTCTTTGAAACACATATATGAGCATGCCAGATGGAATTTAAAACTACATTTAGTCAAAGTAAGTATGCTGTGATTTTAGATGTGGGCTGCAGCTTCCATGGTGGCAACTTTCCTCATCTACCACTATTCACGGTTTATATATAAAAAAGACTATTTACAGTGATTTCAGCATTTCCATCCCATGTTTTAAAACTGAATAGCATAACTCAATATTTTCAGGATTTTTCTGTGCTAACATACCCTGATATTTGTAATTATCACATCAAACAGGTAAATGAATACAATCAAATGGCTACATAATGATAAATTAAGGCAATTTCTTGAGTAAGAACAACATCTAAATTACACTATTATTACCTTTCCTTGACTTTCAGTCATACAACATTAAACACTGTTCTGCCAAGCCCTGTTCTTTTCTGTGTGATGTTTACTTTCACATTTTCCTTGAGTTGTAATTATGTTACATTAAGCATTATGCATTTGCCAGTTCGAGTAAATGATCCCACATATTCCTGCTTGCTTGTCATTACATGCTTGACTGTATGAGAGTCATTTCAAGGCAGGAGCCTGAAACTCCCAAGCTACAGTGTTTAGTTTATGAGTTTTGAGAAATCATTTGTTTTTTTTTTTATAATTAACTCTTCAGAATGGTGTGTATTTAACGTAATTTTGCAACTGGGTGGTTACCCTCATGACGCAATCATTTTAATTAAATGATATTATCCTGCAGGTAATAATTTGCAAGGATGAGTTTTTGTTGTGCACAGCAAAGGAAGATGAAGTAGAATATCTAAAATGATGTGGTAGAAAAATGAAACTATGTATCTATTCATAGACACAAGTATTGTAATTAGTAGTCTGGATTCATGTAAAACTGAGCTGCAAAGATAACGATGGCTTCTAAATCGCAGTTCTGAAAGAGAAAATATGATACATGCAGGCAACGGCAAGATACATGTAAATGCAATGCTGTAGGTATAAAAATAATGAAAATGGGGCAGACTTTGAAGTTATTTAACATACAGCCTATAATATTATTATTTAGTAATTAGAACTATACGTTTGGGTGAGAGAAACGTAATAAATGGCATGGGATTTAGGTGAAGTATAGCAAGGAGATCGTAGATAGTCAATGATATAGTTTTCCAGGAAAAATAACAAAAAATCACAAGTCTGGACTGTCTGAGTATTTTAAAAGGAAGGGAATTTCATTAATTTGGCATTTTAGTTCATAGCACATATAACCTGCTTTTTACTACTTTTAATCCTGTTAGCTTTTACTGAATGTTCTGTGCCTAGAATCAGTTTTGATTTTGTATGATGAAATGCTCTAAAATATAATGAAGTCTTGGTAATCACTGGAATGTGCACTTCAGAAATCTTGGGTATAATTCTTGAATTCCAACTCATGAAAATGAAATGTTATAATTTTAAAGAGGCATAGCTCAGTGTCCAGTTGTAGGCAAGGGTGCAGGATAGGGACTGTGACAAGAGTATAGAAGTGTAGCATTGTAATTGTCTTAGATCTGAGAGATTAAGAAGAAGAACATTTCTAGTGAGACATTTATCATAGGATCATGGGAGTTACAAGGTGACCGAGCCATTAGGCCAGTTATACCCTTCCATGACCCAGCCTTAGGTTTTACCTCCCTTTTCATGGAGGGTCAGGCCAGTCATACCAGGAGTGAATTTATGAACACCCAGTTGTGCATACCCCCTCAGAGTAGACCCAGTAGTTTGGGATTTGGGTACTTATGTTGACAGTGACCTAACTTTTGACCAACACATGTCCACTGGTGTGAGGAAGTCCTTCTGTACTGTGCAGTTTATAAATAAATGGATAACATCTAGGTCCAGAGAGGTCATTGTCCCACTTTATTCACCTCTCATTAGGCCCCTTATAAATGACAAGCAATCCTTTGATATACAACTGTCCTAGCACTTGCAACAACTACAGCATCCACAGAGGATCCTTACAAAATGAATATTGGGTCTAATGTGCATGGCCTATATGAACCACCTCAAAGCTCTGCTGCTATACTCGGTGTCATGCGGACTACAAATAGATGATCTATGTCAGCAATACAGGACCTCCTGCACATCCACAAGTCAACCTCAACCTCTTCTGCAACATAAACATAAAGGTCTGCAGGAACAGGTACATTTCCCTGAGGATACAACTACGATGGAATAGACTCCTCATATACATAAAAGAAAGCCCTTCCATGAAACTATTTAATGTACATTGGATGGGAAATGGGAAATGTCCCCCATGATTGACCACTATCCTCCCAATAGACAGAGGCAGTGCTTAAACACCCTATCTTACAGTAGACACTTCTAATACACTGAATGTGAGTCTCAAACAAAATAATCCACTACAAATGTGAACTATTTTAAATATAGCTGTAGAAAGGAGAGGTAAATACCTATGAGATAACAAAGTTGGGTGATAAACATGAAGCATGCTTATTTTTAAGGTGTCCTATAAGAGATGATAGCCTAGAATGCACCTGTGAATCAATAAAGGCAGACAGTGTGTTGCATTGCTTCACTTGGGCAGGAAGTTTGTTCTAAGAAGGGGTAGGCACTACATGACAAATCTATCCCTTCACTTTGCATTAATTATTTGTTGGAGTAGATTTAGATCTCTGGACATTGGTGTTAGCTGGACTGTTTGATTTATTGAGTTATAAGAAATTTTGGACTACTGTAATCCTTATGGTTCTATAAGCAAGACACAAATCACCCCTAAGGAGTCTGTATAAAAGTAAGTACAGGGATAAGGCTTCTTGTCTTTCTTTACAGTTCAGATATTTTAGGATCTTAACTTTTCTAGCTACAGACATATGGTATCTTTTTACTTGCTTGATATGTATGATAAGGTACATCCCAACCTTGCATTTCATTCATTGATGTGTCCAATCATTGTGGAGTACAAAGAGGTGTGAACTTCCTTTAATCTGGAAGAACTACCTTTTGCAATGAGCTGTGCAAGGTAAAAGGATTTCCTTACCACCTCTACAACATGATGGTCAAATGTAAGAGAACTATCTACCCAAGTACCCAGGTCTCTCCATGAGCTTTTTATTTTGAAGTGGTGTGCTATCTATTCTATAAGCTGGAGCCAATGGATGTTTATCAAATTCAACAATGTTACATTTTTTGATGCTGACCTTGAGACCATTATTAGTATACCAGCTGTGGACTGTAATGCCTATATGTCAGAGTGGCCTTGATGACATCTTTCAATTTGCAGTCATTTGTGAACTTTGTAAACCAACAGACGGTTATGTCTGTTTTTTTTCTTATCTAGCTGTTTGGTGTTCACTTGGGGGGTTATTTATTTTGCTATATAGGTTCAGGAGGCACTTCGTTTTATTACATATTTTATTAATGCTTGAAAACCACCATGTGTGCTTGTTGCACATCTTCCCATTTGCTTTGAGGCTGCCAATTTAATACATTTTTCTAAGTACAAGTAGAATTTTTCTGCATAACTCATTGCTGTATCAGCACTGTGGGTAATACCATTACATTTAAAATTAAAAACTTCACACTAGAATTGCAGGAGATTTGTTTGGTTGAAGTCTATGTGTTCTGTGATATTTGATTCTAATAGTTTACAGATTCTATTGGAAATGGTTACTATTCTGTGGTCTGACTTGATCAGTGAAAGGGATACATTGGAGTTAGTACATACAGATGCTAAATTTGTTATGATCAGGTCAAGAATATTCTGTTCTATAGTATGATCTTTAACAATCTGGTCTGGGGATTTTTTGTTTATAAAATCTAAAAACTTTTGTGCATATTCTACAGTGCTGGTATTAGTTCCCCAGGTAATCATCAGGTAGTTAAGATCACCAAACATAACAGTGTTCCTACATATGGGAGCTTATCACGAATATTTAGGATTGTTGTATGATTTTCTGGAAACATGGATGGTGATCTGCTGCATGATTACAAATCTCTAGGTATCTGTCTTGAAGTTATATGGTATCTAACAAATATGGATATGCCACCAGTTTCCTTCAGTTCTAAATGAGTGGTAAGCACAAAACACGGGTATTGAAGGAATGCTGTCTGGGCACTTAAACCAGGTTTATATAACAACACATACACAAAAGTGCACCAAATACAGGAGGACCACAGAGTCTGGCAGCTAGTTTAGGCATCTAGCATTAGCAGTGTGAGTGGTGCACAGGGAGCATAGTCACCTTTCAGAAGGCTATGGATTCTGTTCCCACACCAGGTAGATGGAGTGCTGCCCTCGTGCATGTGCCATCCTTTAGATGAGATGTTAAAATGCGGTCCCACATGCTTGAGTTGGTGGTAGCTCAGGTAAGTTTAAAAAAATCCCATGACACCTATCAGAAAGAGTAAGGGAAGTTCCCTAATTCCGTAGCCAAATTTCCACTAGTAGTGGAAGTACCACCTCGGGTGTCCCCTGAAGTTGGCCACTAGCCTAGTGGGACTAACCCCATCAACAAAGAACAACTAAATTAATAAATAAAGCCACCTTGATATTGTCCAATGGTTGATTTTTTTTGGAAGTTTGGTTGGGAGGTTCATCAGCTGCACCTTGACTAAAAAAGGTACATAGGGTGCTGAAAATGTTTTCACCAGTATGTGGAAGTCTTGGAATGAGAGGTGGAAACCATCCCTGATGAAGCAAGAAATGTTATCAAGCATTTTATTTCATGCTGACACATAGTGGATTCCCTTAAAATGACACCTGGTATTTAGCCGATTGTTAAAGCCAGCCATCTTGTCTTTATACATTGGACTTATTTTTTGTTGAGGGAGGATTTCTTCTCAGGCCTCCACTGAAAATGGGCTTTGTCACCCAGTTAGACTATTCCAGTAGACAAATGCAAAATAAAATAAATGCTAGAGTCTTTCCTTCATTTGTTTCATACATAGAGAACTCTGTCACTTGCCTTCCCATATCATATCATTCAAGGTTCTGTGCACCAGGTCATTTACCTCAACATGGGACATCACCATGTCATACTCATACTCATACTCATACTCATACTTGTCTCGTTTAAGGGGTCCTAAGCATTGGCAATTTTGGCTCCTGATAGACAACTTATTGTCACCCTGCTTTTGTCCAACCTCAAGAGTGTGACATCCATGTACCTAACTATGGAGTCAGCAATCACTAGTACATTTGTATTTTTTTCTTTTAAGATTACTTTGATTTAATTGGTCTAGATTGTATTGTTACGTATATCTGCAATTCAACAGTTTCAAACTGCGGGAGTGAGGTTTGAGAAGGCATATTCAGTGAGACCAAAAAGATACAGTTTCTATCTAAGATGACAGTGTGGGGTAATGAGGAACAGCTTGCTTGTCATTTATGTCTTATGGCAGTTATATGTTGTTTCTGTTCATGACTTCAGCATTGTATACAAGTAAATTTGTTTGCCATACTATATGTTGTTAATGATCATTGGCTAGGGTTCAATAAAATCCTTAGCACTTATGCTATTTGCAATAACAAGAAGCAGCATGGCTGCTGTGACAAGGATTGCATCATTGGCTCATTACCATGCCTCTGAATTCAACATTATCACTGTCAGATCTGAGTGCACTAGTGTTCTCCCTAGCTGCTTTTGCATCACATTTGTAAAGGTACTCTCCCACATGCAGACAGACCGACACACACACACACACACACACACACACACACACACACACACACACACACACACACACACACACACACACACAGGCCCACACACTCACTCCCTGAGATTCCCTGCTACAGATCTGCACCCACACACCAACAATCAAGTCCCTCTGGCACTTGATCAGACTTACTAAAATAGTGAACCATACACTTGCATGCATATACCACACACAGGCAAACACACACATCCACAAATACACACGTATATGACATTCAGACCCTTGATTCCGTATCTAACCTACTAGTGTGACCACCCAGGCAGACACACACACACACACACACACACACACACACACACACACACACACACACACACACACACACACACACACACACACACACACAAAATTCCAAATACATATATGTACTAACACCTCCCCACCTGTACGCCTTTGCTGAACTGACCAGCACCGTGAGTACTCCCATAAAAGTGAATAGATGACCACAGTGATTTTTACTGTGGTCACTTTTTCTTCCTACAGTAAAATTTTACTTTGTTAAGGGATTCTCTCAATTGCTTGGCTAAACAAATCAGGCATTTTGGACATTTCTGTAGAGAACACGTAGCTGATTAGTAGTAGCCACTGCTCTGGACTATAGCATTATCATGTGGCTTCACAGGTGAGTCCCCTCTCCATACCGAGTGCCCCATGTGGGAAAACTTCAGCAGCAGAGCAGTTGTTGAATTAGAAATGCTTAGTGTGATGTGTAAACCTTTTGCGCTAAGGCTTACACATCTGCCTAAATCTTTCTGAATTCCGAGAAATTTTATATTTACTCATTACAAACTGATTGTGCCTACGCTGAAAAGGTACACGCTAACACACATTAACTAATTAACTGTTACTCTGATATATGTTCTTTGTAATCAACATGACAGATTTCTAGCATACAGTATATTAATACTATACTATTTAAATACATTTAGTATAAGAAATTCTGCAATTATCTTATAAGCCAAGATAGTTGTGTGCATATACTATTAAGTCATACTCCAAGCTGTCTCCTATAAAGCAAATATTTATAATACACTTTATGGAAAGCACTCAGATTCACTATAGTATAAAGTAATTATTAGTCACTGTACAACACAAACTGTGTGGTGTAGCATATCTGTATCATTGCAACCTATAACCAACTATTTGTAAACTATGCTGTTTTGTGCAGCATTGTTTTTGTGTGTCTTATGAACTGAAATATAGTACTTTGTCATGAACTGTGTATGTAGTCCCATTTAGTGTTTTAACTTTTGCCAGTCTACAAATCATCTGGTAAACTCTAATTATGTATAATTTTTTTAATTTTTAGAATGTGTTAAATATGTCACAGCATTAATGTATATTCTAACTTAATGCTCTGGTTAAGCTACTGTTTGCTGCACTGGTTTAAAGATTAGCTAAACAGGATATTTATCCTGGAAGCGTTGATGGTACATCTGAATACTATCATTGTGAAAGGTCGGTCTGGATGTATAAAGTCTGAAGTACAGCCCTCACTAATGAAGAAAGGGGTGCCTGTGATTGCAGCAGACTTCTTGAAACTGACAGGTTTTCCTGGAATCAAATATACTTACGCCTAGTTAATTGGCTGGCTCTGTTCGCCAATCCTTTCAGGACTGAATTCCTGTTTTATTGCTGCTCATGAGCTCTGTTGTCTAGTCTTCCTATCTTAACATAAACATTACTGCTTGTTATTGAAAGACATTTGGAATTCTGACCTTGGCCTCACAAGTCCTCATTCAGACTGAGTACATCTGTCATTTCCTAAAGACATAACGCATCATGGAACATGCTACAGGAAGATGGTTAAGCACTGCATGCAAAATGAAAAGTTCTTAAGACTGTTCATGTAATGCAAGTTCTTAATGGTAGCGCATTGTACTTAGCATAGCTGGTAATGCAAAGGGTTTTGTCTTTGGAATGTGCATATAGCAATGATACAATGAATAACAGTATGTCTGGCCCTAAATATGTGTGTGGAATTTATTTTGTGTTAATTAAGCAAGAAGCATTTGATTTGAAGCTTCAGTTACTTATCATCTGAAAAGACAGATGGGAATGTAATCTCAGCTTTGAATGTCAGAATTAAAAAAAAAACTGTGAAAATACGTAGATTTGATGATCAGGAAATTCCAACTTGACTTAATGCATTTTCAGCAGAGATCGAGGAAAAAGAGCTCTCCAGAGGAGAAACATGTATATGTGTGTGTGTGTGTGTGTGTGTGTGTGTGTGTGTGTGTGTGTGTGTGTGTGTCTTATCTTTATCTATTGATTTACATATACATACATATATGTGTGATTTATACATATACACATACATATGTGTGTGTGTGTTTGTGTGTGTATATATCTATATATATATATATATATATATATATATATATATATATAATATTTATATAGGTCTTCATCTATATATATATATATATATATATATATATATATATATATATCTATATATATATATATATATATATATATATATATATATATATATATATATATATAGCTATCGTGTGTGAGTATATGTGGTTGCAGTTCTGAATGTTTATAGTGAGAACTGCAGTATCAGACTATTGACAGGTCATTTTACAAACAGTTCAGAATACTGAGAGTCATTTAATGATCAAGAAATTTCAAATTGACGTAATGCATTTTCAGTGGAGACCCAGGGAAAAAAAGCTCCGTAGAAGAGAAATGTGTGTGTGTGTGTGTGTGTGTGTGTGTGTGTGTGTGTGTGTGTGTGTGTGTGTGTGTGTGTGTGTGTGTGTGTGTATGTATATCATCATCAGCCCCCTTTTTCCCATTTTTCTACATGGGGACGGAGCATTGTGTTAACTGTCACCAACTCTCTCGATTCAGTGCCACTCTCCTGCCTTCTTCAACACTCATGGCTGACTGTCGCAGATCTTCTTTCTCACAATCCATCCACCTCTTTGCTGGACGCTTCGCTTCCTCTTACCTTCCTCCTGTCTGTCCCAAATCTTCCTCACCAGATTGTCTTCTGCTTTTCTACACGTGCCCAAACCACCGTAGTCTTTTCACTTTGATCTTTCCTGTACATGGAGCTAGTTTGGCTTCTGCCCTTATGTCCGCATTTCTTCATCTGTCCCACAGTGTGCATCCTATCACCTTTCTTAGGCACTTCATTTCCATCACCTCTAGCTTCTTTAACTGTTCTGCCTTTACTGCCCAGGTTTCTGTACCATACAGTAGTACTGATCGCACCACTGACTTGTACACCTTACTTTTCAGCTTCTTTGGCATTCTTCTGTCATAGACTACACCTGACACTCTATGCCAGTTGGCTGCAGCCCCTCTGATTTTAGCTTTGACCTCTTCATTCAGACTACCCTTCTCCTCAACTACACCACACAGATACTTGAAGCTGTTTACCTGTTCCACTATCTTCCCTTCTGTCTCTGTTCTCAGCTTCTTCTGATTTCCCCAATTTGCTGCCATTACCACTGTCTTATCTGTGCTTGGTTTTATCCCATGTGCCTTCAGATTTGCATTCCATTCTCCTATCCTTTGCTGAAGTTCTAGCTCAAAGTCTGCCTGTACTGCCACATAGTCTGCATACAGCAGCTTTGTTGATCCATCCACTCCAACCAGTTTGCTAATGTAGTCCATCACCTGTATGAATCATACCATATTGTGTATGAGTATATGTGGTTGCAGTTCAGAATGTTTATAGTGGGAACTGCAATATCAGAATATCAACAGGCCACTTTACCAACAGTTCAGAATGTTGAGAGTTCATTTAGTAGACACAGATACGTGGGTTACTGTTAGCTGTGGGAGTGCGTTTGTGCGAGTGTTTGCAGGTTAGTGTGGAGTAACGGGTAAAGGGATAGTTTTACTGCTGTGCATATGTGATGGTGCAGATGTGTGTGTCTTAGTCTGTGTTATGTAGTAGTAGTGTTACAAAACAGTCTTTTCTAGGTAAGGTGCAGGGGCAGGGTTAGAGACAGGGTTGGGGATAGGGTTGGGGCAGGGTTAGGGGTAGGATTAGGGATAGGGTTAGGGGCAAGGTTAGAGGTAGGATTAGGGATAGGGTTAGGGACAGGGTTATTGGCAGGTTTAGGGTAAAGGTTTAGGATAGGGTTAGGGGCAGGGTTAGGGGTAGGATTAGGGATAGGGTTAGGAGCAGGGTTAGGAGTAGGATTAAGGATAGGGTTAGGGGCAGGGTTAGGGGTAGGATTAAGGATAGGGTTAGGGGCAGGGTTACGGACAGGTTTAGGGTAAAGGTTTAGGATAGGGTTAGGGGCAGGGTTAGGGGTAGGATTAGGGATAGGGTTAGGGGCAGGGTTAGAGGTAGGATTAGGGATAGGGTTTGGGGCAGGGTTATTGGCAGGTTTAGGGTAAAGGTTTAGGATAGGGCTAGGGGCAGGGTTAGGGGTAGGATTAGGGATAGGGTTAGGAGCAGGGTTAGGGGTAGGATTAAGGATAGGGTTAGGTGCAGGGTTAGGGGTAGGATTAAGGATAGGGTTAGAGGCAGGGTTATGGGCAGGTTTAGGGGCAAGGTTTGGGATAGGGTTAGGGGCAGGTTTAGGGACAGGGTTAGGGATAGGGTTAGCATGCAGCACTTAGGTGTTGTTGGGGGCAAAGCCTTTGAGTAGCAGTATGTTTGATTTCATTTGTTAATAGTAAGCACGGCTTCATTCATATGAATGGAATTGCCAAGACCCTGTATTTCACAAACCTGATGTGTCATAACAACTATTTTCATGCCATCTTCTCATCCCATCTGTGATTGGCTGTTACAACAGAAGAAACTAAAACCTTCAAAGACTGGCTGACGTTGAATGTTGTTTCTGCCATGTCTCAGTGATCACAGCCATGCATATATTCTGAGGTTTTAACAACCCTTTACGAATGAAAACTTTATTGCACAGACTGTGAAATTAGTCATTAACATCCTTAGCCTGCCACCATTTATGTTGCAAGATTCACAGCTCCAGCTTCTTGAAAAATCTGGTTAGTGGCTTTTATCTGGTATAAGATGTCTCCTGTTAGGATTTTTGCTTGCTTTAACAGGTAGAGCCCATCCCTGACCTATACATGTTTTCCCATTTTTTTAGAGGGATGTTCACTGTAACTATGACCTTTCATTCTTGCTACCTCAGTAATATAAAAAATTACACAATCAGTCTTGTAGGTTACGTTGACCTCTCTACCTATCCTGTGGACAATATTTAAGAAACTGGGGGAATACCATTAACAGACATGAACTATAATAAATTAACTATTTTCTTTGCTGTCATAGGAATCCTTGTTAAAAGTATCATTTGTACCACCAGCATGTATAATGATTCAAGGAAAACTCCTGTCAGGGATTTTCATTCTAATCAATGCTAATTTGATGAATGTGATTCTTGTTCCAAAGAGATGTTACCACTTTATTATTTTATTTACAGGTAAAGGTATCTGTTCCCTTTTGATGATCAAACCTCCTGTTAATGAAATATCCCCATCTGCTGGTGAAAAGCTAATGTCTGAATCCTTGCTGGAAGTAACCCCGTCTATAGTTATTAATGAGTGCTCCAGCTGATCTCCTCCACCTTTTGTTTGGGGTTCCCATGTCCCCCTGGATGGTCATTGTTTTTTTGTTTCTTACTGTAATGTGTATCCATTATATTTTATATCTGTCACTCCCAGTCATCTTTCTTTCAAAACTTTCATTTGCAGCATCAGAACTATTTATTTGCTTTTTTTTTCTCTTTCTTTTTTTTACCGCTACACTTTTAATCATTGATTTCTCATTATTACATACAGTGATGCCATTTTCTGCATTGCTGTTTTTAGTGTGTAATCTTATGTGCACTTTCTACTTTTAGATTCTCCTCCTGCTTATCTGTCAGAAATTTCTCTTCATCGTGCACTTTGCATATTGATAAGGCACTGGTGCCCTCACCTGGTGAGCCCCCAAAGAGCTTCAACCAGACACCTATCCATTTAGTTGAGGTTCTCCTCATGGAAAACAGTCTATCTGAAGTCATGCCGATTTTTATTCCTAACGTACAACAGTTCATACCAGCCCTTTCAGTTTCATAATTTGCACTTCTTAAAAGTTGTCTTTTTGTTTATTTTTCTACAGTTCCCTTTTTTATTCCTTGTTTAAAATTAACTTGTTTCTTAGTCTGCTCTTGTATTTCACTTGATCAGATAGATCATCCCCACTTGCACAATTTCCCAGCTGTTCCCCATTCTCTAAGTCTTTCATACATTGGGTCATAGGTATTTACTAGGTTATTGATCCGTGAGGATCTTTAGAAGCCAAGGATACATCCCCAGGAGTGTTTCACTCTTATATTTTAATTACAAATGTAAGTTCATTTCTGCTTGTAGTTTGCTTTTTTTTTCATGAATCCTAGTTTCTCTATTAAAATTTCCTGACACTGGCATTGTATTTGTAAACCTTAACAGCCTGTTATAATTGATAATTTTTTTTTTTTTGGTTAAATGAGTCCTGACCATTTTCTGCATGAGGAGTCTTGCACGTTTGATTCATCCCTTCCTATCATTATTACTCCCATCTCCAGCTCATTCATCCATTCTTACAGTCCATTTTAGCTACACATTGATAATGCAAGCTACAGTAGTTCTCCTTACTGAGTAATAGAGATCACTGAAATTCTCACACTAGGAACATGCCCACCCAGTGTTCCTATCCAAAATTTTTTTTTAATAAAAGTTCCTGCAGTTAGGGTGGCTGTGGTGATGTAGCAGTTAACGCTGCTACCTCACAGCAAGAGGTCCTCCAGTTCAATTCTCGGCTGGGGTATCTTTTGTGTCCAGTCTGCATTTCCTCCCTGTGGTCGTGTGAGTTTCCTCCCACATCCCAAAGATATGTTGTAGGTAGATTGGACACTCTAAATTTGCCCTAGGTGTGAATGTGTGCACCTTCTGTGGAAGATTGGGCACCAGGCTGGCAACTCAACACTATAAAACTCCAGTGCCAGTTGTTCTGCAGACTGTTCCGCTGTGGTGACCCCTAGCTGGGAAAAGCCAAAAGAAGAAGAAAATAAAAGTTCCTGCAGTTATGATACTGTAACAGGAGTTTGTCTTTTAGTAAATCCTTAAGTGGTGCAATTATTTAATTCAACCATTATTGAAGACTACTAGATATCTCAATGACACATTTAATGGAAAGAGCTCACTGTTGAAAATAGTCTTTTGTAGGTATAAATGTCAATTTCCTGGCAAGAGTTCAGCAAGCAGATTGCAAGACTAAAGTATTTGCAATGTTTAACCATATTTTGACCAACCATTCCAAAATTATAACTAATAAAAAAAATAATAAATACCCTTATTTTAATTATAAAAATCCAACTATATAAAAGAAAATTAAGGCTCTCCTGTCTGTCAGAAAAATGGGTGGTCATGGTGGTGCAGTGGTTAGGCTTACCAGCTTACAGCAAGAGGTTCTCTGGTTCGATCCTCGGCTCGGGTGCCTTCTGTGCAGAGTCTGCATGTCCTCTCTGTGGTCGCGTGGGTTTAAGACATACTGTAGGTGGATTGGACACACTAAATTGGCCCTAGGCATGCGTGCATGTGTGTACCTTCCGTGGAAGGCTGGGTGTTGGGCTGGTAACTCAACACCATAAAACTCTACTGCCAATCATGAGCAGACAGGTGATCTGCTGTGGTGACCCCTAACCGGGAATAGCCGAAAGAAGAAGAAGTACTCCCTTGTTCTTTTATTAGCATTCTGACCTGCTGTCCGTGTTAGCCCCTCCAATCACACCAGTCACGGTTATCATGTAATGACGCTAACATGTGTCTTGGCGTCAAGTAACCAGTTGAGCTCACAACCACATTCTATGCCAGTGGTTATATAACGAAAACCTTGGAGGAAGGGACAAACACCAACAGTCCAGAAACTTCATAAAAAGAAATAAAGAAAAATTGGGAATAAACATTAGTTCAGTTCTAATTATGAGGTTTACAAATAATCAAGTGGACAAGCACCGACAACTATTGCCTCACAGTATTTTGTATCAGATGCTGTTACTACCTAAAGCTTGTCGGTACATGAGCACTTCTTCCAAAAAGTACCCTTTATCTGCTGTAAGAATCTTTTTCTATGTAACTCCTAATAAATTGCACCAAAAAAATTGATGCATCCCTTCAGAAACAAAGTAATAGAAGTATAACAGCTAGAAAGCAACTGAAATAAACAACCAAAAGAGCATGCCATTCTTGCATCCTAGAATTACACAGTCTGACTCTAATTTAAACCACTAGACCTACACTAGAGCTGAAAACAATGAAAGTAAAAGAATCTGCCTTAATAAATTAAAGCACTACCTGCCAACATATTGATCTAGTAGCAGGCATCTTATATTAACACTTTCTACAACATCAGCTGTGAAGATCCAAGCAGATGCCATGTTCGGATTTGCACACAACAAAAATCAATACCAGCAGACAAACCTACCACCCACACAAGTCACAAATCATCACTTATCACTACCATCATCCTTAACACTGAAATATCAACCATTTCTCAAGGTGTCCTACCACACAACTCACTAACCCTTAGTGCAAATAATAGTCACTATTGATAAACTATTTCTGATGTGCTAGCTACAATAAATAGATAAAGAAGACACCATTTTGACACCTAAAATTATTTTCTCATTCACAGACAACAGAAAATCCCTCTTAGGTATACATCACAGACAAACTGTATTATAATCAACTAAAAATATAAGGCTTTCATGACGTTACTAAAATAGCCATTGAAAAGCAAACCCCCCCCCAAAAAAAAACTAACTAAATAAATACATTAAATCCTTTTGTAAAATGATCTTTCAATCAAAATGCACTGAAAAAATCCATGGATTTACTGTTGAGAAATGTATCATAATGTTCCTACAAATGATTGTTACTGAAAGAAAGTAGCCAAAACTAAAAAAAAAAAAAAAAAAAACATATAAGTATAGGTGTTTCTTCTGCATAGCTACATATAAACACAAGTCCAGAATTGTGAAGCAGAAAATAACATATGCATATAGGAATTCAGGTATTCATAGAGTGATGTTGTGAAAAACTGTATAAAACTTGCAGTTATTTTTTTTTTTTCGGTAAAAATGCAACAAAGATGTAAAATTTGAAAAGCATGTTAAAACCTACAGTTTTTTAATAACATACAAATGCCAAAAAATATGAGCTGTTGAAAGCTGTATGTAATCTGTAATTGTTCTTTCAATGAATATGTAACAGAGATGTGATATATGCCAATCCATACTGAACAACAGAGAATACAACAGGACTTTGGAAATGAATCTGTTTCAGAAACTCAAGCACAGATAAGGCACTCCTCCCCCAAACACCTACAAACATTAGCTGAATGTAGGCCTCCTAAGACTGATACTTTCTGTTGAAAACTATGCTACATTGTCTGAGAATAGAGCATTATTTTTATTTATGCAAATGTGTTTTAGAGAAAGTTATTCTGATTTAAAAATTTGACCCAGCAGGAAGTAAAGGGTCAGGATTTCTCTACTTAAAGCAGAAAAGGGGGTCTAAAAAGGAATGTACTAACTAAATATTTCCAAGTAATAACTCACTATAGGATGCACATTTGGAGTTTCTTCAAGTAAGGTAACCGATTCTTTGAAAATGATCTCAAGTAGCTGATAGTCAGTCTGTATTCTCTTCTTAGTGCTTTGTTGACTGCATATGAGATATGAGATCTCCTGTTTTCCATGTCCAACTCATGTCTATAAATTTTGGTTATTTGTCTTTTGCAACTGCTGCATGGTCATAATAGTCAGAGGGAGATATACTACAGTTATCTTCAGTTAGTGGTAGTCAAAGAACCAGATAGCTGTTAATATGTTATCTTTATGCCATCTGTCCAACATTTTCAGTTTACATTTCTCTGTGCAGGAATATTTGCATATTTAATTTTCAAACTGCAATGATAATATCCTTAAGAATTTATATTTTGAAGAGAATGACTGCTTAGGTATGCCATCCATAATTTAATCATGCAGGGGTCTTGTTTTAAGAATGGACACTAATTTTGACCAAGGTGTGCTAGATTGGTTTAATTGATGGCAGCATGCTACTATAAAATCTGGAAGAAGTAATGAGGCAGAAACGTCTTTTTAGCTATGTCCTGGAAAACATTATTTGTATGTCAACACAAAGTAGTTTTAGTGAAGATAAAGTTACTGTTTATAGAGCAGAACTAAAAGGAACTTGGTTGAAAGAGGGGTAGGTGAATTTATGGGAAGCTAGTATTTATAATTCTATCCTTCATCTATTCAGCATAATGCTTATTTGGCTGTAGCAGCTATTGCCCCTAGACTAAGGCAGCAGTGGTCAGTTGCCATGTCCTCCTATGGTTGAACACCTCACATATGGCATCACTGATGTCTTTGCTTGTAGGGAACTTGTACTTGAAATGTTCTGATTCATCAAATGTGTGACTTTTCTACTTTACCACTCGTTAGATGACTGCTACATCCCATCTTGTTGCACTGTAAAATATTAATAGACTGGAACCATAAAGTAGTTACAGTTCATGCTAGTCAACTAATAAGGTTGGCAATTAGGGCAATGATGAGAAAATATGGTTCAGAGACAGGTGTAGCTGCAATGAGTAGGACCTTATCATCAGTATATTATCAAGTCTTTAAATCGAGAACTGCACTTTCAGACCTGACTTCAGTAGTAGTCCATGCTCATAATTGACAACAAGCCCTACAGTCACACACACACATACATGTACACTTGCACACTCACACAAACACATTCAAATACCCAGGCATACACACACACACACACACACACACACACACACACACACACACACACACACACACACACACACACACACACTCACACACTCACACACTCACACACACACTCACAAATACTCAAACAGTAAAAAGCCTTCCACTCTTGATGTATTGTTGACACTTATGTGAACAGTCGCCCATTCACCTGCATGCATGGTCCAACAACACACACGCGCAAGTGTGTGCACACAGACACTTGTGTTGGCTTACTCATGTCCCTACAAACAAGTACATCCACATTCACACACTAACTCAACCCCCCTCCCACATCTTTGCTGAATGTACTTGAAA